>NC_045785.1:66416121-66630478 GCF_009873245.2 Balaenoptera musculus
GTTAATTCTGGAATTTTTGTCCTGTGTCCTTGATGTAGGGTGTCCTTTATGTAGGGCTCCGCATAGTCCAAAGTGGATGTTGATTTACCCTTTTTGGGCTCTGGATTCTGATCTCTGTCCTCCTAGACCCAGGAGAATGCCAGAAACAGAACTTAGTTAATTATTCCAGAGCCACAAATGCCTCCAGGGCAAAAATAGTCCTTAGTGTTGGTGTACCTCCCTGAGTTACAGACTTCTCCAGACTGGCAACTCCTCACTATCTTGTTAGGTCTTGGATAGTCTTAAAGAGATGGTTTTTATATTTTTTCCAGTTATTTAATTATCTTACACAGAAAGATGATCTGAATTTTGCAAGTTAACATACTGAAGCAGATATTCTCATGCTGGTTTCTTTCTTCCTTCCTTCCTTCCTTCCTTTCTTTCTTTCTTTCTTTCTTTCTTCCTCCCTCCCTTCCTTCCTTCCTTCCTTCCTTCCTTCCTTCCTTCCTTCCTTCCTTCCTTCCTTCCTTCCTTCCTTCCTTCCTTCCTTTCTTTTCTTTCTTTCTTTCTTTCTCCTACTGAATGATTCTTTAAATTCCACAGTGTTTTACAATTTTCAACAGTTTCACATACATGATTTCATATAATTCCATAATAACCCTTTTTTCCCCTACCCCTATGTTACCCCTCCCTCTTTCTTCTCCCCACAGGTAACCACTAGTTTGTTCCCTATATCTGTGAGTCTACTTCTTTTTTGTTTTATTCACTAGTTTGTTATATTTTTTAGATACCACATGTAAGTGATATCATACAGTATTTGCCTTTCTCTGTCTGACTTATTTCACTTGGCATAATGCCCTCCAAGTCCATCCATGTTGCTGCAACTGGCAAAATTTCATTCTGTTTTATGGCTGAGTAATATTCCATTCGATATATGATATACCACATCTTATTTATCCATTCATCTGTTGATGGACATTTAAGTTGCTTCCATACCTTGGCAATTGTAAATAATGCTGGTATGAACACTGGGGTGCATGTATCTTTTTGAATTAGAGTTTTTGTTTTTTTCAAATATATACCCAGGAGTGGAATTGCTGGGTCATATGGTAGTTCTAGTTTTAGTTTTTTGAGAAACCTCCATACTGTTTTCCATAGTGGCTGTACCAATTTATATTCCCACCAATAGTGTGCAAGAGTTCCCTTTTCTCCACGTCCTTGTCAGCATTTGTTATTTGTAGACTTTTGATGATCGCCATTCTGACAGATGTAAGGTGATATCTCATTGTGGTTTTGATTTGCATTTCCCTGATGATAAGTGATGTTGAACATATTTTTATGTACCTGTTGGCCATCTGCATTTCCTCTTTGGAAATATATCTATTCAGGTCTTCTGCCCATTTTTTAATCAGATTTTTAAAAAATGTTGAGTTGTATGAGCTGTTTATATTATGTTGGATATATTAACTCCTTATCAGTTATATCATTTGCAAATATTTTTTCCCATTCAGTAGGTTGTCTTTTTGTTTTGTCAATGGCTTCCTTTGCTGTGCAAAAGCTTTTAAGTTTAATTAGGTCCCATTTAAAAAATTTTTGCTTTTATTTCCTTTGCTTTAGGAGATAGATCCAAAAAAATATTGCTACAATTTATGTCAAAGAGTGTTCTGCCTATGATTTCCTCTAGGAGTTTTATGGTTTCTGGTTTTATATTTAAGTCTTTAATCTATTTTGAGTTTATTTTTGTATCTGGTTTTAGAAAATGTTCTAATTTCATTCTTTTACATGTAGCTGTCCAGTTTTCCCAACACTACTTATTGAAGAGACTGTCTTTTCTTCATTGTATATTCTTACCTCCTTTGTTATAGATTGACCATAAGTGCGTGAATTTATTTCTGGGCTGTTTATTCTGTTCCATTGATCTGTGTGTCTGTTTTTGTGCCAGTACCATACTGTTTTGATGACTGTAGCTTTGTGGTATATTCTGAAGTCAGGGGGCATGATTCCTCCAGCTCTGTTCTTCTTTCTCAAGATTCTTGTGGCTATTTGGAGTCTTTCGTGTTTCCATACAAATTGTAAAATTTTTTGTTCTAGTTCTGTGAAAAATGCCATTGGTATTTTAATAGAGATAGCATTGAATCTGTAGATTGCCTTGGGTAGTATGGTCATCTAACAATATTAGTTCTTTCAATCCAAGAACATGGTACTTTTTAATGATAATGAATTTGAATATCCTCTGTTCTTTGGTTTTTGCATTTCCAAACTGGAAGGAATGACTTATACTACAGCTTCTTTCCTGAAGCCTGCAAGCCACATTTTTCTCCTTATTCCCCAAACAAGCATACCCTTAGGATATACAATACAGGCATATGTCTCCCTGTCTCCAGTGAAGGAACATAACCCCACTAAGACATTTTTGTTTCCTTATCTCTTCCGTTTACTCATTTTCCTACCATTTCCTTCCACTTTCAGCTTGGAATTCATGTTACTAGTGCCCATAGTTATTTCTCAACTTTGAATTTTCAGTACACCACTTGCCTCAATCTCCAGCCCTGGATCAAGCTAGCTAAACTTTTTCTTCATCCTTGCCTCGGTGCTCCTAAACAGTGCAAGAAAGAATGCATAACCTTACAGTATATTCATCAAAAGTCTATAATTTCTAAATTCTAACTGTGGCACAATTGGCAATCCTTTTGATTCTTGCTCAAAATATTCTCTTTGTCAAAAGTTCATGTCTCTTCTGAAGTCTGTTAACCTTACCTCTAAGTCTCTCAATAATTAACCCTTACTTGCTTTATAGAAATATAAGGGAATCTGGAGGAAACTCTAGTTGTATTCCACTCTTGTAAGGTCACGTGTTTCTCCTCATTCTTAATTCTTTTTTTCCTGTCTCAGAGGAGGAGGTGTCTCTACTTTTTCAAAGGCTATTCATCCAACTGTACTCTTAAGTTTTATTTATTTACTTATTTATTATTGAACTATAGTTGATTTAAAATATGTATTAGTTTCAGGTATACAGCAAAGTGATTCAGATATATATATATCTGCATATATATATCTGAATATAAAAGAAGTAAATATAAATACATTTATATTTAAAATATAAAATTCTGAAAAGGATTTTCAGATTCTTTTCCATTATACGTTATTGCAAAATATTGACTATAGTTCCCTGTGCTATACAGTAGGTTCTTGTTTTTTTATCTATTTCATATATAGTGGTATGTATCTGTTAATCCCATACTCCTAATTTATCCCTACCCCACCCTTTTCCCCTTTGGTAATCATAAATTTGTTTTCTACGTCTGTGAGTCTGTTTCTGTTTTGTAAATACATTCATTTGTATTATTTTTTAGATTACACATATTAGTGATATCATGTAATATTTGTCTTTGTCTGACTTACTTCACTTAGTATGATAATCTCTAGGTCCATTGATGTTGCTGCAAATGACAATATTTCATTCTTTTTATGACCTAGTAATATTCCTTAAATTATTGACTCCTATCTTTCCTGGGTTCTCACTCCATTAGTGGGTCCTTTTCTTGTATTTGCAATTACTCCCTCTTCACCAACCCCTTCCTCTCAAACTACAAACCCCCTAAAGCATCCTCCATTCTAGAAAATAAAACAAGATGAAAAAAAACCAAAGAAGCTGTATTGAATGAACGTCAACGAATGTTCAATTTATCACTAACCTTATATGCTGGCAGAAATTCTACATGACAATTAAGAGCATTTGTAAGGTAACATGATTTTCCTTGCTTCCAAAGCAAATTCTGGCCAGAACATAAAGAACACCTCTAATGCTATATAATTAACAATATCTTTGTGGAAATAAAGTTCTCATGCTTGGTACTACATGCAAACCTCCAATATCTTTCCCCTTTGTTCTTCATAACCTCTGACTTTTGGGACTGATTTCAATTCTAAGTGCTGCTCACCAATCTAGCAGTGTTGGGTAATGGAAGGATTTACTACACTAGCATCTAGTGCGTGAGGGTTCCAAATTTACCATTTTGTTTTTCATCCTTTTTTATCAGGCATTATGGTCTAATTTGCCGTTGCTAATTCCTCTAGGACAATATTTCTCAAACCTAGATGCCCATTGGAATCATGTGTGAAACTTAAAAAAAAAAACTTACGTGCAGGCACCATCCTCAAGAGTTGTCTGATTCAAATAGTCTGGGGTGAAGTCCAGCCGTTATAATTTTTTAAAAGCTCCTTTGGTCATTGTAATGCACAGCTAGTTGAGAACCATGTCCCTAGCTGAGTGACATGTGAGATACTAATACCATAGCATAAATCAGCTTTCTCTCTTACTCTCTTTATGTGATCCACCTGGATAGTATGTTAGCACTGGGTCCTGAGCTCATCTTCCTGAAGGGAGAGGAAAATAATCCAGAGGTAAGTTGGCCTCAAAATCAGTCAAATTTTGTTATGATCTGATAGTGATAGTGAAATATGAGTTACTCCCATTTTCTCAGTCTATAGGTGAAAACTCTTTTTTGGTTTGAAGAGACTCATTGTTTGCCTTCCAGTTCAGAGAAAGAAAACTGCTTTCCTTTGGCCTGCCTTCATGATTATACAGATCCATTTTCTAAAGGAAGCTCCAAATAAAGAGAACACATCATCTACGGTGACTGAGAAACATAGTTTTATGGTGCTGGTTTTAGAATTATCTCTTGACATTAACAATTTTATGCACCCCCCTGTTAAGTTTTATGCTTGGATGTAATGCCACCAGGTAGGAATCAAGGTAAATGCCATATCCCAAATCCACAGAGTCAGAGCCAAACCGTGGGTTATCAAATTTATCTTTTTATGTGCTGTTACTCATAGTGTATGATTTATACACACTGCTTTTGAAAGGTGCATTAACTGAAAGAAGCTGGCTTGTGGAGGGGCAAAAAAGTACATATACAGGCTGGCTTGGTTGAACTGTGTTGATTTCTCTCTAGAACAGTCTTTACAATTCTTTGTTCACAGAGGTCTGCTGAAAGTGACTCAGTGTAGATGAAAACAGCTTGCTTAACCATTCCTGAAACACAGGAAAAATTAAAATACATTCTTTTCTTTGTCAAGCAATAAAAACAATGCCAGATTGTTAATGCCTTTTTTGTACCTTTCACTTGAAAGACCTCAAAAGAACATGGAGGAGAATAAAGGCAAAATCTATTCCCCAATGGCGTCATTATACATGTTGAAGCCTCTAAAACTAAAACTCTGAAGACATTCAGGAAGAGTAGAGGAGTAAATGACAGCAAACCGAAGAGTGTGTCTCCAGAGTTTTGTTCAACCTGCTTTGTTCAAATTCATTCAAATTGCATGATGAAAAGCAAAGATCTCATTTGTTTCAACATTAAAGTTGTAAATTAGTGAGTGGTGAGTTGCTAATTGTCCTGTAAAGCATTTAAGGTGCCAGCAGTGCCCCGTTGCCGATACTTTAAATTGCATTCTCATGGTTGAAGTGAAAGCAACCCTTAGAATAGTATAAAACAGTGTTTTTAATAATTTAAGCTGGTTCGATTCAAACATGATTTTCGTTCTGAAATATTTATCGAAGCTCCTGCTTTTATTGGAGATGAGCAAGTTTCATTTTAGACTTCAAGACATCAAATAGAAATCCATTTTCAATATGGGGCTAAAGTAGGGAGATAGATTAGCTCTGTCCAGTGCTGTGTTTCATCCCTGGCTGTGTCTGCTTACTTGTAGGGTATAGAATTAGCAGGTTTGGTTAAATTTTACTTGAATTTTTAGTGACCTTTTCTAATCCTGACTGTTTCGTAATTTGATGTCTTGACCTTCGTTTTCTGTAGAGCCACCTCAGTGATAAATGCAGAGATTTAATAACTAGAACTGGTTGACAGGTGACCTTTCGTACCTGGCCATTTCTCTTTGCTGGGGAAACCACACTGTTTTGCAAGTTTTAATTCACAGATTTTAATTATCTATTGTATTGTCTATAAGTTTATTCATGGAGAAAAAAGCAAAGGTTAAATATTTCATTCTTCTTACTGATTAAAATGTAAAGTGCTTAGCAGTTGTCCCAATATATCATTCAAAAAGGAAAGGGCAGTTTGTCAGATTCTTACCCAAAGAAGAGAGAAGGGGAATTTTCCAGAGTGGTTGGTAAGGAGTAGGATGGAGAAAGTGGCCAGGAGAGTGAGCTGTCTCATTAGCTGGATGAGGGTGACCGTGTGTGTGTGTGTGTGTGTGTACATTTAGAGCAGAAAAACAGAAAGAAGTCTTTAACTATATGTGTCCTAGTTTGAAGAGAAAAGTGACTGTGACTCAACAAAAGGTGAAACTTGCCGATCAGAGTGAGTGACCTGTTAGTTTTGGTCATTTTTTTTTTTCAACCAGGCAAGGATCAGTTGGGCATGTCATGGTAAATTGGTTTCTAGAGTCCACCTAAATAATATTTCCACACAGGAAAATAAATCTAATTATTAAAATACCACAGACTCTTAAAAAGAGATGAGAAGAGCCACGTCTTCCTCCTTACCTCCATAGTATCAAGGATTTCTTGCGCTTACGTTCTTCAACGTTTATGCAAACAAGAATCCATTTCTGTGCTAAATGCTCACGCTTCTGATAAGACAAAAATAAAAATCAGCATGCCTGTAAAATGACCTACAGGATGAACATACTATCCCAGGCAGCCAGTGTCCTAGAACCTTCGTACGTATGGAGAGGGGAGCGACTCAAAGAGTTAGAGGAGGGCTTGGCGTCTCCAGCTGACTTTGCTTCCCAAGGACTTGAAAGCAGCCACTGGGGGCTTCTAGAGTGCATTTGCCTCAAGGAGGCTTTCCGACAGGGGGAGGTATTCTCTTTAGCCACGGAGACCAGCTTATAACAACATCTGCCATGACCTTTTGTTTTCTCGGACACGGACTGTAATCATTTAATGCTTCAGAAAGAAACACGATTCGCTGCTGCTATGAAAATAAGTTTGAAAAGCCAATTGAGTGAAAAGATGTGGAGGACCATTTTAAAGCCAATAAAATTGGTCATGATTAGTTTATCTTAGACTAAAATTTCAGCCGTATTTCAAACTGAAATATTAACAAAAAAATGTCCACATAATTTCTTATGCCATCATAATGCCATTGTCAGAAAGGAGAGGTTAATTTTACCCCCATGCAAACTGTAACACTCCTGAGGAGACTTTCATCAACTAAGAACTTTGTCTTGTTTTGGTGACATTCTTGGCCGCCAGCATGGTTAAAAACATTAATTTATAATTTAATATAAATAATTTTAATATGATACTGGGTGAGATTTGAGGTGTTTGCCTATATGTATATTAGGGATAGTGCAAATTAATAGTAAATATTTCTTTAATATCCCCCACTTCTTAATAGTGCTGTGAGTGCATTTCATGAAAGATAGTATGTGCTCTCTTTTTAACCTGAAAGACATCTAGTACCCACTGGACATAATGTTTGTCTCAATTTCCTCAACTCAATAATGGGAAATAAAAACTAACTTTTGAAGAATTTATTATGAGAACTGAATGGAATAATGTAATAAAGTGCTGGGCAGGATGACTGGCCCATAGTATGTATTCAATCATGTTAATATCAATAAATATAATACACCATACTTATATATCTCCCTCACACTGCTTCTTCCCTCTCTCATCCTCTCCCTGCATCCCAGACAGGAATCAAGTCCTTTTCCTTATAAGGAGGCAAATGTCAAGATTTGTTTTAGCAGAGAAAGGACTTGTTTTTCAAGGCAATGCCTTAGACCTTTAAAATAGTCTATGAATTGACCCTAGTTGATCATAAAACTTCCCCACCTACCTCAAGGCTGTGTAGTGAGGTTAAAGCTCACGCTGATTAGAATTCTAAAATTATGTTACCCTTAACAGAGCCTTGCACAGAATAGGTACTAGGTAAAAATTACTTGATTGTTTACTAGATGTCACCAAATACTTAACTTTCCCCAAGCTGACTGTTTATTACCAGGTATGCAGGTATAGAGCCAGTATATTTTGCAGAGGGAGAAAATACCCAAATCAAATAAGGCAAACCTTGGAGATATTGCAGGTTCAGTACCAGACCACTGCAATAAAGTGAATATTGCAGTAAAGTCACACGAATTTTTTGGTTTCCGAGGGCATGTAAAAGTTATGTTTACACTATACTATAGTCTATTAACTGTGCAATAGCCTTATGTCTAAACAAGTACATGCCTTAATTTAAAAAATACTTTATTGCTAAAATACGCTAACCATCATATGACAACGTGGGTTGCTGCACACCTTCAATTTGTAAAAAACGCAATATCTATGAAGCACAATAAAATGAAGCACAGTAAAACAAGGTATGCCTGTATAATGATGTTACCACTAAAAAAAAATCAGTGTCTTAGATGTCAAATAAAAGGAAGCGTTTGACATTTGTGAGCTTTCTCTTAACAGTGACACAGTTGCCTAGACAGGGTCGGCTGTATAGTTGTGGTGATCTCAGTTTATAGACACAGCCCAAGCCCAAGCAAAGTGTTTGGCTTGATGTTTTGAGTGTACAAGAGGAAAAGACAAAGAGGTCAAGTTTGTTTTTAATAAAGAGAAACAAAAAATAGGCACAAGTCAACTGAAAAGGAGAATTGAAAGTTAAGATGAGACTTGATAAAGTGGAGCCAGATAAATCTTTCCAAAGGTCTCAGAAAATCCAGGGCCTCAATCTAGAAAGAAACTGCTTACTGAGGCAGAACTGAGCGAGTGGACACATATGGAATAAATTTTCAAGCAAGGGCCTCAAATCAAATAACATAAACGAGCTCAAGAAACAGCAGGACGTTTTAACAAAGAAAGTTGAGATCACAAGATGCAGCGATAAAGCTAATAAAAGGAACTGAGATAACCAGATAAGAGCAGCTCTTGGGTCAAACCATCCATTCATGCCCAGGTGCGTCTTTCTTTTTATCATGGCTTACTGTAGTTTGAAGGTGCCTTCAAACATATAAATGAGTCCCTTGTGCTTTAACAAGCTCTTCGTGTTACCTGAAGCTTCTGATTCTGATTAGGATTGTTTCATTCATCTAGCCCTGCACGCCTATCATACTGTAAAGATGGTTCCTGCAACCAAGTGGTAAATAGAGCAGTCACTCCATGCAGCCATGTCTCCTGGCACCTCATTCAGGAAACCAGACAGCTAGGCAGGTCTGAGAACAAGAAGTATGACATGCAGAAGTTTCTTACCACTCTGGCCGTGGTGACAATATGGCCAAGAGAATAGTATAAAAGAAAGGGGCAATTTAAAGATCACCACCTATCCCCAAAGTCATTACATTCGTAGCACCCTGCCCAATTACATGTTTGTCACATAGACAAGAGGCTGTTATTCCCAGTGTTTGCCCTCAAGCTGTTAGTCAGCTGCTGACCTCATAAACTGCACAGCTGCAGCATCCTGATATGTTGTCATGAAACAGATTATGATGTCTTAATTGATCACTCTCAGAGGTCACAATTGTCAAGTGAAACCAGTATACTGATTTTTATGAGTTAAATTAAGCTTTGTTACAGCAGAACCAGCTAATTCACTTTAATGACTTGGAAATCCAATGCAGATTGCTACATGTTGTAGATTAGAACACATCCAAGGCTTTTTCTTTATATCTTTCTTTTTTCTTTTTGATTTTTTTTTAATGTGTGGAGGCCGTATCCTCAAAATGTTTTTATCATACAGTGAAGCAACTTCTTGGAACAGTAAATGGAACCTAACCTCCCTGCACCATATGCATCTTGGTGATAAGTTGGAATGTGCCATGTGACCCACACAATTTAAATCAGGCATTGATTTGTGTGACTCTAAGTGAGTTTGGAGGACTCAGCTAAGTGAAATGGATGTCAGGCCCAGCTGCAAATCGCCTGGCAGGAAGAACTTTGTGTTCTTCCTTATCATCCCCGAAGACTGTGGGCTCCTAGGTGCATGAGGAAGGGGCTCAGATCAATGCCTGATTCTCAGAGGCACGCCCCTGTGCCTCCATTCGCCCATTGGTGAAGTTTTCACTATGGCACCAACCTAGAGAACCCCGTTTCCAAGTGCCCTAATATACTCACCCACTTTGAGCAGACCTATTCTAACCTGGTGCCTGGATCACCTGCTGCCCACCTTAGTTCAGAAATCTTACTGTAGCAGGAGTGATGGACAGTCACTTTCATAGCAGAGTTTTAAGGCACTTCACAAATGGACCTTTGTGGGCTGCATAAGTAAAGTTTTTTTTTTTTAAATTAATTTATTTATTTATATTTTTGGCTGTGTTGGGTCTTCGTTTTTGTGCAAGGGCTTTCTGCAGTTGTGGCAAGCGGGGGCCACTCTTCATCGCGGTGCGCGGGCCTCTCACTATCGCGGCCTCTCTTGTTGCGGAGCACAGGCTCCAGACGCGCAGGCTCAGTAGTTGTGGCTCACGGGCCCAGTTGCTCTGCGGCATGTGGGATCTTCCTAGACCAGGGCTCGAACCCGTGTCCCCTGCATTGGCAGGCAGATTCTCAACCACTGCGCCACCAGGGAAGCCCCAAGTTTTTTTGAAATTCTTAATCTGACATCTCAAATAACCTTGTCATTCTAGTGTATTTTACAGTGTACCATAAAAACGAAATCAAAGAAGTAAAGTTAAATTAATGTAATAACTGTTAGCATCCAGAATACAATGGGAAGCATAAGGATGCTCATCAAAGCAATTTTTTTGTAATAGAAAAGAATCAGATAATAGCTAATGCCCAGAAAGAGGCAGATAGGTACATTATGGTATATCCATACAATGGAATATTATGCAGGCATTAAATATATCTCTAAGGACTATTTATTAACATGGGAAAGTTTAATGATGTGAAATTAATTGAAAAATCAACGCGGCCAAATTGTATAAATGGTATTTCTCAACATGTCTAGAAGGAAGAAAATACTACAAAACATTGTAGCAGTTGTTGAGTGGTGGAACTATGGAGAGTTTTAATTCTTTTTATATTTTTCAAGTTTTCCACAGCAAGCCCATATTACTTTAGTAATCAGGAAGATAAACAAAAGCTGCTTGAGTAGTTTTGTTATAACATTTGCTGCAGGAGTCTATGTTCAAGTCACCTTAAATCTAACAGGTCTGGAAATGAGCTCCTGCTTCCTCCCCCGGTCTGTCTCTCCTGAAGCCTTCTCCTTCTCAGTTAAAGGCAGCTCCAGGCTTCCCATTGCTTAGGCTAAAAATCTGAAGTTATCCTCGACTCCTTTCTCTCTCTCAGATCTCACCTTCCATCTACTGGTCAACCCAGCAAGCCCTACCTTCAGAAAATATCCAGCATGTGACCAGCTTCTTACCACCTCCTCTGCTACCCAACCTGGTCCAAGCCATCATCCTCTCTTGCTGGGATTATGGCAGCATCCTGTTCTCACCCCTGCCTTCCTTGTGTCAGTTTTCCACACAGCAGCCAAAGCTGTTAACAATGTGATTTGGATCAGTCATTCCCCTGCCCAGAGCCCTCAGTGGCTCTTAAGTAAAAGGCCCTAAGTGATGGCTCCCCTACCACCTCTCTTGCCCCAGTACTCACTCGCTATTTTCAATGCTCTGCCAGGCTACATTGCCCTCCCTATTGTTCCTCTCCTACCCTGGGGTATTTGCAGTGACTTTTGCTTTTGCTTTGCAGGAATGCCTTTTTTTTTTTTTCTATATCCCATGGTCAGCCCTTTTACTTCATTCAAGTCTTTCCTCAAATATAATTTTTTCCTGAGGTCTTTTCTGGTCACTCCACCAACACACACACATACATTCACATAGATACATCCTTACCTCCTTCCTTGCTTTAATTTTCCCTATTTAACACTTACCTCCATCTAACATATACTGTGCAGATTTGTCTGTTGCCTTTCTTCCCTCACTTGTATGTAAGCTCTGTGAGGGCAGGGATATTTGTTTAAGATTTTCACAGCTGAATCCCCAACCCCTAGAACATAGTACATAGTAGTTAGTAGTTAGTCAAATAACTACTTTGAGTCCCTACCATTGACAGTTGTGTGATAATTATCCTGGTGACTTTTCTGAGTCTCTTTGCTACTCAATTTGCCCACCTAGATTGAACCTGTTGGTATGTTGATATGTTTCTTTTGGATTGCTTTTCTCTTTTCAACTAAATCAGTAATTCTAGATGAATTGGAAAAGTCCATTTCTTCCCTAATATTAAGTTCAGGGTCCTAATAAATTATCTTAATTAATAAATTATCTTAATTATCTAAATTAAATTGCTTTCATTTCCTGACTTAACCACTATATATTGAGCTACTATAGTATTCCAGGGACTTCTGGGGAGTGGGGTTAAAATGAAGAAGACACATGGATTCTGCTGTTACTGAGTTTACCGTCTAATAGACAGGCATAATTAAATAATAAATTAAAGTGCAACACAACTACTGTTGGCTTGGTATAAATATATTTCCAGAGGTATTCCCACACTCAGCAGTTATGCACAATATCTGGATTTTCTGTTTTCCCAGAGAAACTTGTTTGGATAGATGGAACTTACTAATTTACACATTTCTCCCTCCGCCCTGTTTCTCTTTTTGTTTTTCAGCCTTTGCAACTGGACTGTAAGCTTTGTGCCATAGTGTCAAACTCAGGTCAGATGGTTGGCCAGAAGGTGGGGAACGAGATAGACCAGTCTTCCTGCATTTGGAGAATGAACAATGCCCCCACCAAGGGCTATGAAGAAGATGTTGGCCGCATGACAATGATTCGAGTTGTATCCCATACCAGCGTTCCTCTTTTGCTGAAAAACCCTGATTATTTTTTCAAGGAAGCAAATGCTACTATTTATGTTATTTGGGGCCCTTTCCGCAATATGAGGAAAGACGGCAATGGCATTGTTTACAACATGTTGAAAAAGACTGTTGACATCTATCCCAATGCCCAGATTTACGTGACCACAGAGAAGCGCATGAGTTACTGTGATGGAGTGTTTAAGAAGGAAACCGGGAAAGACAGGTGAGTCCTCTGAGAAGCAGCCTTATTGTCTTTTATGCTAAATCTTTGCTGAGTTCTTTTGCCAGCTATCAAATGAACAGAGTAACTTTTCAAACTGATTGTTATATGTTTTTGACTATTATGATTACTTGATGAGCCGGCAGCTAGGCCCCATTTATTCCACCTACCCCACCTTCTGTTCTCTCCCTTTTGATTGGCTTGAGGCTCCAAAAAAACACTGGCTGCTTCCCCAAGATATCTTTAGATTTCTTCTTATTTAGCTCAATTTGCTATTGAATAAATTGGATTTTAGCCGAAAGAAGTCTACACATTTCTGTTTTAAAATAGAAATGTGAGAGAACTTTAGGACCTAAACTCCTTTGGAAGCTGTGGCAAAAATTTACTGAGAGCACGAAACAGAACAAGCTATTGATTCTCTAATAAGGTTGCATAGCTTCTTGCCTGCAAATAGGTCCTACGATCGTGAACACCATAACTTAGCATTTAACATGTTAAGCGGAATACCATGTTGAAATGATGCATTCCTTAAAATCATTAACAGTGGATTCTTGAAGAGAAATGAGATATACATACCGTTCACTCAATGATCTAAAAACCAATTTGCATTTTTTTCATTACATCCGGTTTTCTGCAGCATTCTGTAAACCACCTTTCCCGACGCCTGCCTGTCTTATTCTTCTCCTACTCCTTACTTTTCCTGCTTCCTCCCCTTGCTCCCTGTTCCTCCTCCTCTTCTCCCGTATAACTATTGCTCACCACTTTTTCTCCCTCTTTAGAAAGGTAACCAGTATGTGAGAGAGAAGTAGAATTATAAATCAGTTTACCTTAGTTCATATATCTAGTTCTAATAAAGAACTGCTGAAGGAAAATATTGAAACTGATTGCTGAAAGTTTGAATTACTGTGAATTTTGCCTTTTTGTGTAATACCATGGATAAATTGAGCATTGACTATAATTCCAATGTTAACATTCTGATTTCCTCAAAATATCTGTCTTTTATTCTTCCTTATTATCAAATTTAAACTTTCAACTATATTGCAGTGTGTGCTTGAGAAGGGGAGTTTCTGATGTCTCTGGGTATAATTTAAATGTTGATAATTATTTTAAAATCTTATCTGGCTCAACTCTCCTACTGATAATGTAGGTGGAATTTAGTGTTTTCTACTTCTGAGCACCAAAAATGCATAGCTTCTAATGAAATGCAAGACAAATAGCCATGATAGTGGCCCCTTCCACTTTAGCGCTAGCAAGAAGAATCCCAGTGTTAGGATTTGAATCAGTGTAGCATAAACAGTGCAAAGAGACAGGCACTAGGGATAAAAGGAGTAGGTATGTGCTTCAAAGAAATACTCTCACATGTAGCACCATTCTATATAAATACGACCATTCTCAAGTGGCTTTGGAAATTTCTGGTCTCTCACTAGCCCAGAGCAGTGCAGTTAATTAGGTATATTTGGTTTTTCATTAGTAACATTTAGCCCTCAGGGTATGCCCTAGTCATAACTATAAGCCCTAGAATAATTCTGGGGTATCAGAGAAGAGCTCAGTGTGCTGTCTGTCCCCATGTGTTTATATCACGCTTGCTTTGCTGTGAGCTTTCAGTGAGACAGCACTGTCACAGATGTGTTGATTGTACAACAAGCACTGGAAGAGAATAGCTTTGGGAGATTCATTTTCCTACTGGCTGTGATGAGGAAAGCTGTTTGTATAGTGGGAAAAAGCGCACTCGGTAAAATTAATTTGCAGGTATCATTCAATTGGGAGAGTTACCAAAATAAAAGTAGAAAAAACAAGTCAAAATGATTTTATGATGCTTTCTTGCTGTTTTCTTCCCCAAGTCTAATCCTGTCTGGTGCTTCACTGAGTACTGCAACCAGACCAAAGAAGGCATCTATGCTAGAAATGAGCATAACGGATGGTTTTGGTAAAATCTGGTTGGATGACAAAAGGTCGACCAAAACGACCTCAAGGGCAGCAATCTCCACAATGATTTAAATCTGTACCCTAAATTTAGCTGTGTGGATTTTATTGTTAAAGATTTCCCATAGTGACCTGATGTTCACTGCCAGATTTCAAAGAAGGATATTTTTTAGCTTTTTATGAAGGAAAATGTCAGACTTATAGGGAGACTAATGCTGTAATGAACTGCTGTATACCACAGCTCAGATTGAATAATTATTAACTCATAGCCAATCTTGTTCTATCTATACCCCTGTACACTTTCTCCCTCCCCAAGGATTATTTTGAAGCAAATGCCAGACATCATATTATTTTATTCATAAATATTTCAGCATGTATCTCTAAAAGATAAGGATTCTTAAAAATAAACACAATGCCATTGTCCTACAGAAAAATCAGCATACTTTCTTAATAACAATATATATTTAGTCTGTTTTCAAATTTCTCCAATGATCTCATTAATATTTTTAACAGTTAATTGAATCGGGATTAGTGTTAAGGTCTGTGCATGTTCAAATCAGGATTAGCATAAGGGCTTTACAAATAATTGATACGTCTCCTATATTTCTCTTAACACATGGCTTCTTCTCTCCCACTCTCTCCCTTTATTATTGAAAAAAACCTAGTCATTTGTCCACAATCTAGATTGTGTTGATTGCACCCCCATGATACTTCTACTTTGGTATCTCTATATTGAGGATTTATTGGATTCGGGTCTAATTTTTTTTAAAAATTTATAAAGACTATTAGGAGATACTTCTATCAGAATGAAGACCGTCAAGTTTTCTGTCTCTTTATGTTAGCATTCATTAATGATCATTGTCTAGATCGAATAGTTCATTAGAGATTACAGAATGGTGATATTTCATCATTTCTTTTTCATTTATTAACTGATATACCTTATAAAGAGAAACTTGGTCTCATTAACCATTTGGTTACCATGAGATAGAAGATAGTACCAATTCTTTCTCTTTAATAGTTATTTTTTTTCTTGAAATTTATTTTATTTATTTTTTTATACAACAGGGTCTTATTAGTCATCCATTTTATACACTTCAGTGTATACATGTCAATCCCAATCTCCCAATTCATCACACCACCCCCACCCCCTGCCACTTTCCCCCCTTGGTGTCCATATGTTTGTTCTCTACATCTGTGTCTCAATTTCTGCTCTGCAAACCGGTTCATCTGTACCATTTTTCTAAATTCCACATATATGTGTTAATATATGATATTTGCTTTTCTCTTTCTGACTTACTTCACTCTGTATGACAGTCTCTAGATGCATCCACGTCTCTACAAATGACCCAACTTCATTCCTTTTTATGGCTGAGTAATACTCCATTGTATATATGTACCACATCTTCTTTATTCATTCGTCTGTTGATGGGCATGTAGGTTGCTTCCATGACCTGACTATTGTAATAGTGCTGCAATGAACATTGGGGTGCATGTGTATTTTTGAATTATTGTTTACTCTGGGTATATGCCCAGTAGTGGGATTGCTGGGTCATAGGGTAGCTCTATTTTTAGTTTTTTAAGGAAGCTCCATAATGTTCTGCATAGTGGTTGTATCAATTTACATTCCCACCAACAGTGCAAGAGGGTTCCCTTTTCTCCACACCCTCTCTAGCAGTTGTTGTTTGTTTGTAGATTTTCTGATGATGCCCATTCTAACTGGTGTGAGGTGATACCTCATTGTAGTTTTGATTTGCATTTCTCTAATAATTAGTGATGTTGAGCAGCTTTTCATGTGCTGTCTTCTTTGGAGAAATGTCTATTTAGGTCTTCTGCCCATTTTTGGATTGGCTTGTTTGTTTTTTTAATATTGAGCTGCATGAGCTGTTTATATATTCTGGAGATTAATCCTTTGTCCGTTGATTTGTTTGCAAATATTTTCTCCCATTTTGAGGGTTGTCTTTTCATCTTGTTTATGGTTTTCTTTGCTGTGCAAAAGCTTTTAAGTTTCATTAGGTCCCATTTATTTATTTTTGTTTTTATTTCCATTACTCTAGGAGGTGGATCAAAAAAGACCTTGCTGTGATTTATGTCAAAGAGTGTTCTTCCTATGGTTTCCTCTAAGAGTTTTATAGTGTCCAGTCTCACATTTAGGTCTCTAATCCATTTTGAGTTTATTTCTGTGTATGGTGTTAGGGAGTGTTCTAATTTCATTCTTTTACATGTAGCTGTCCAGTTTTCCCAGCAGCACTTATTGAAGAGGCTGTCTTTTCTCCATTGTATATCCTTGCCTCCTTTGTCATAGATTAGTTGACCATAGGTGCGTGGGTTTATCTCTGGGCTTTCTATCTTCTTCCATTGATCTATATTTCTGTTTTTGTGCCAGTACCATATTGTCTTGATTACTATAGCTTTGTAGAATAGTCTGAAGTCAGGGAGTCTGATTCCTCCAGGTCCGTTTTTTCCCCTCAAGACTGCTTTGGCTATTCAGGGTCTTTTGTGTCTCCATACAAATTTTAAGATTTTTTGTTCTAGTTCTGTAAAAAATGCCATTGGTAATTTGATAGGGATTGCATTGAATCTGTAGATTGCTTTGCGTAGTATAGTCATTTTCACAATGTTGATTCTTCCAATCCAAGAACGTGGTATATCTCTTGATCTGTTGGTATCATCTTTAATTTCTTTCATCAGTGTCTTATAGTTTTCTGCATACAGGTCTTTTGTCTCCCTAGGTAGGTTTATTCCTAGGTATTTTATTCTTTTTGTTGCAATGGTAAATGGGAGTGTTTCCTTAATTTCTCTTTCAGATTTTTCATCATTAGTGTATAGGAATGCAAGAAATTTCTGTGCATTAATTTTGTATCCTGCAACTTTACCAGACTCATTGGTTAGCTCTAGTCGTTTTCTGGTGGCATCTTTAGGATTCTCTATGTATAGTATCATGTCATCTGCAAACAGTGACAGTTTTACTTCTTCTTTTCCAATTTGTATTCCTTTTATTTCTTTTTCTTCTCCGATTGCCATGGCTAGGACTTCCAAAAGTATGTTGAATAATAGTGGTGAGAGTGGATATCCTTGTCTTGTTCCTGATCTTAGAGAAAATGCTTTCAGTTTTTCACCATTGAGAATGATGTTTGCTGTGGATTTGTCATATATAGCCTTTATTATGTTGAGGTAGGTCACCTCTATGCCCATTTTCTGGAGAGTTTTTATCATAAATGGGTGTTGAATTTTGTCAAAAGCTTTTTCTGCATCTATTGAGATGATCATATGGTTTTTATTCTTCAATTTGTTAATATGGTGTATCACATTGATTGATTTGCGTATATTGAAGAATCCTTGCATCACTGGGATAAATCCCACTTGATCACGGCGTATGATCCTTTTAATGTGCTGTTGGATTCTGTTTGCTAGTATTTTGTTGAGGATTTTTGTATCTATATTCCTCAGTGATATTTTTCTGTAATTTTCTTTTTTTGTAGTATCTTTGTCTGGTTTTGGTATCAGGGTGATGGTGGCCTCATAGAATGAGTTTGGGGTGTTAGCTCCTCTCTAAATGTTTGATGGAATTCACCTGTGAAGCCATGTGGTCCTGGACTTCTGTTTGTTGGAAGATTTTTAATCACAGCTTCAATTTCGCTACTTGTGATTGGTTTGTTCATATTTTCTATTTCTTCCTGGTTCAGTTTTGGAAGGTTATACCTTTCTACGAATTTGTCCATTTCTTCCAGGTTGCCCATTTTATTGGCATAGAGTTGCTTGTAGTAGTCTCTTAGGATGCTTTGTATTTCTGCGGTGTCTGTTGTAACTTCTTTTTCATTTCTAATTTTATTGATTTGAGTACTCTCCCACTTTTTCTTTATGAGTCTGGCTAATGGTTTATCAATTTTGTTTATCTTGTCAAAGAACCAACTTATAGTTTTATTGATCTTTGCTATTGTTTTCTTTGTTTCTATTTCATTTATTTCTGCTTTGATCTTTCTGATTTCTTTCCTTCTGCTAACTTTGGGTTTTCTTTGTTCTTCTTTCTCTGCTTCCTTTAGGTGTAACGTTAGATTGTTTATTTGAGATTTTTCTTGTTTCTTGAGGTAGGCTTGTATAGGTATAAACTTCCCTCTTAGAACTGCTTTTGCTGCATCCCATAGGTTTTGGAGCGTCGTGTTTTCATTGTCATTTGTCTCTAGGTATATTTTGATTTCCTCTTTGATTTCTTCAGTGATCTCTTGGTAATTTAGTAATGTATTGTTTAGCCTCCATGTGTTTGAGTTTTTTACGTTTTTTCCCCTGTAATTGACTTCTAATCTCATAGCGTTGTGGTCAGAAAAGATGTTTGATATGATTTCAATTTTCTTAAATTTACTGAGCCTTGATTTGTGACCCAGGATGTGATCTATCCTGGAGACTGTTCCGTGCGCACTTGAGAAGAAAGTGTAGTCTGCTGTTTTTGGATGGAATGTTCTATAAATATCAATTAAATCTATCTGGTCTACTGTGTCATTTAAAGCTTGTGTTTCCTTATTAATTTTCTGTTTGGATGATCTGTCCATTGGTGTAAGTGAGGTGTTAAAGTCTGCCACTATTATTGTGTTACTGTCAATTTCCTCTTTTATAGCTGTTAGCAGTTGCCTTATGTATTGAGGTGCTCGTATGTTGGGTGCGTATATATTTATACTTGTTATATCTTCTTCTTGGATTGATCCCTTGATGATTCTGTAGTGTCCTTCCTTGTCTCTTGTAACATTCTTTATTTTAAAGTCTATTTTATCTGATATGAGTATAGCTCCTCCAGCTTTCTTCTGATTTCCATTTGCATGGAATATCTTTTTCCATCCCTTCACTTTCAGTCTGTATGTGTCCCTAGGTCTGAAATGAGTCTCTTGTAGACAGCATATATATGGGTCTTGTTTTTATATCCATTCAGCAAGCCTGTGTCTTTTGGTTGGAGCATTTAATCCATTCACGTTTAAGGTAATTATTGATATGTATGTTACTTTTACCATTTTCTTAATTGTTTTGGGTTTGTTTTTGTAGGTCCTTTTCTTCTGTTGTGTTTCCCACTTAGAGAAGTTCCTTTAGCATTTGTTGTAGAGCCAGTCTGGTGGTGCTGAATTCTCTTAGCTTTTGCTTGTCTGTAAAGCTTTTGATTTCTACATCAAATCTGAATGAGATTTTTGCTGGGTAGAGTAATCTTGGTTGTCGGTTCTTCCCTTTTATCACTTTAAGTATATCATGCCACTCGCTTCTGGGTTGTAGAGTTCCTGCTGAGGAATCTGCTGTTAACTTTATAGGAGTTCCCTTGTATGTTATTTGTCGTTTTTCCCTTGCTGCCTTCAATAATTTTTCTTTGCCTTTAATTTTTGCCACTTTGATTACTATGTGTCTCGGCGTGTTTCTCCTTGGGTTTATCCTGTATGGGACTCGCTGTGCATCCTGGACTTGGGTGGCTACTTCCTTTCCCATGTTAGGGAACTTTTTGACTATAATCTCTTCAAATATTTTCTTGAGTCCTTTCTCTCTCTCTTCTCCTTCTGGGACCTCTATAATGCGAATGTTGTTGCATTTAATGTTGTCACAGAGGTCTCTTAGGCTGTCTTCATTTCTTTTCATTCTTTTTTCTTTATTCTGTTGCATGGCAGTGAATTCCACCATTCTGTCTTCCAGGTCACTTATCCGTTCTTCTGCCTCAGTTATTCTGCTATTGACTCCTAGTGTATTTTTCATTTCAGTTGTTGTATTTTTCATCTCTGTTTGTTTGTTCTTTAATTCTTCTAGGTCTTTGTTAAACATTTCTTGCATCTTCTCGATCTTTGCCTCCATTCTTTTTCTGAGTCATGTATCATCTTCACTATCATTATTCTGAATTCTTTTTCTGGAAGGTTGCCTCTCTCCACTTCATGTAGTTATTTTTCTGGGGTTTTATCTTGTTTCTTCATCTGGTACATAGCCCTCTGCCTTTTCATCTTGTCTGTCTTTCTGTGAATATGGTTTTTGTTCCACAGGCTGCAGGATTGTAGTTCTTCTTGCTTCTGCTGTCTGCCCTCTGGTGAATGAGTGTATCTAAGAGGCTTGTGCAAGTTTCCTGATGGCAGGGACTGGTGGTGGGCAGAGCTGGCTGTTGCTCTGGTGGGCAGAGCTCAGTAAAACTTTAATCTGCTTGTCTGCAGATGGGTGAGGCTGGGTCCCCTCCCTGTTCGTTGTTTGGCCTGAGGCAACCCAACACTGGAGCCTACCACGCCTCTTTGGTGGGGCTAATGGTGGACTCTGGGAGTGCTCACGCCAAGGAATACTTACCAGAACCTCTGCTGCCAGTGTCCTTGTCCCCACGGTGAGACAGAGCCACCCCCAGCCTCTGCAGGAGACACTCCAACACTAGCAGGTAGGTCTGGTTCAGTCTCTATGGGGTCACTGCTCCTTCTCCTGGGTCCTGATGTGCACACTACTTTGTGTGTGCCCTCCAAGAGTGGAGTCTCTGTTTCCCCCAGTCCCGTTGAAGTCCTGCAATCAAATTCTGCTAGCCTTCAAAGTCTGATTCTCTAGGAATTCCTCCTCCCGTTGCTGGACCCCCAGGTTCAGAGGCCTAACATGGGGCTCTGAACCTTCACTCCAGTTGGTGGACTTCTGTGGTATAAGTGTTCTCCAGTTTGTGAGTCACCCACCCAGCAGTTGTGGGATTTGATTTTATTGTGATTGCACCCCTCCTACTGTCTCATTGTGGCCTCTCCTTTGTCTTTGGATGTGGGGTATCTTTTTTGGTGAGTTCCAGTGTCTTCCTGTCGATGATTGTTCAGCAGTTAGGTGTGATTCCAGTGTTCTCACAAGAGGGAGTGATAGCATGTCCTTCTAATCTGCCATCTTGAACCAATCTCCTCTTTATTAGTTTTCAGGCATTCATGCCCTATCATTCTCCAAAAGTGACCAGTAAATTTATTATTTTCAATATTTACATATTGACTTATGTACTTAAACATATTTGAAATATTTTAATTCATTCCAATTGTGTTCTTATGCTTAACTGTCCTATTTTGAGCTGTGGGAACCTCTTCAGACTGGAATTTGAGTCCTTTTGACATGTCTTTAGTAGTCTTGTAAAACAAAGTCTTATAAATCTTCTTTGCTTCCTGGTATTATAGGATGTTTCAGGCTCTTCTTGTACATATCCTGATGCAAACGTGGATTCAGACTTTTTTTTCCAAAGAACTTTCGTCTTTTTAGTATTGAAGAGAGCATAATCTTGGCACTACACGTGCTCATTACTACTGGATTGGTCTTTGTTTCATGGTCTTTTCATTGGACAGAGCTAGTATATAAACAAAATATGCTGTATATATTGTTTAAAGATAAAATCGTTTTGAGTTCAAACTGAAACTTTCAATACAAATTCAGGTCTACCAGGTTTTTATCTTACCTCATCTATCTTACATCTGTTCTTCTTTCTGCCATGCTGACAATCACAGGTCCTAGAGACACCAATGTAAATACTCATCTGCTTTATCCCACAGCATACACACAACACTTTTAGAATAAAAATAACAGCACAAGCAGAATATGATTACTGTAAACATTTTAAGATTATTTTGCATCAAAGAAGGTGTTTTATGCAAGCATTTGTGTAGGTACATTCTCACAAAGTGTGTGTTGGTTATATCCTAACAAATGTTTTAAATATTTTTCTCCTAAGTAAATAGGAGGAAGTTAAGTGGTATACATCACTGCAGGCATGAAGGGGTGAGGAAAAAGCAATGTCCATATAATTTCACTTTTGTGTAAACTATTTTGGTTGATTTGCCTGCGCTTCCTGGAGGCAAGTGCTAATTTTCGTCATCAGGTTTTTTTTTTTTTTTAACATCTTTATTGGAGTATAATTGCTTTACAGTGGTGTGTTAGTTTCTGCTTTATAACAAAGTGAATCAGTTATACATATACATATGTCCCCATATCTCCTCTCTTGCATCTCCCTCCCTCCCACCCTCCCTATCCCACACCTCTAGGTGGTCACAAACCACTGAGCTGATCTCCCTGTGCTATGTGGCTGCTTCCCACTAGCTATCTATTTTACATTTGGTAGTGTATATATGTCCATGCCACTCTCTCACTTTGTCACAGCTTACCCTTCCCCCTCCCCATATCCTCAAGTCCATTCTCTAGTAGGTCTGCATCTTTATTCCCGTCTTGCCCCTAGGTTCTTCATGACCTTTTTTTTTAGATTCCATATATATGTGTTAGCATACGGTATTTGTTTTTCTCTTTCTGACTTACTTCACTCTGTATGACAGTCTCTGGGTCCATCTACCTCACTACAAATAACTCAGTTTCATTGCTTTTTATGGCTGAGTAATATTCCATTGTATATATGTGCCACATCTTCTTTATCCATTCATCTGTTGACGGTTTTTAATGGAGAAGTTATATCACCATTATGATGTAGAATTTATAGAATTAAAAAAATATTGTTCCTAGTAGTTAGAGTTATTCATGATAGGAAAATGATTAAATTAAGTTCTTCCAAGAAAAATTTGCCTCTCAACTTGATTCTTCAAATTGTCAAAATCATTTTTAAAAAATATTAGCCCCTCCTCCATTCAAGGCGGGTATCTTTTCATTTTTCCAGTGGTTTTAATTTTTATCTTAAGGGATTCCTTATTGAGAAAACATGAAGTAATAAAAGAAAATGTACCCTGTTAAATTTCTTAGAATGAGTTTAGATCAACTCATATGAATATTGGAATACTTTTTTTTTTTTTTTTAATTATTTACTTATTTATGGCTGTGTTTGGTCTTCGTTTCTGTGCGAGGGCTTTCTCTGGTTGTGGCAGGCGGGGGCCACTCTTCATCGTGGTGCGCGCGCCTCTCACTATCGCGGCCTCTCTTGTTGCGAAGCACAGGCTCCAGACGCGCAGGCTCAGCAATTGTGGGTCACGGGCCTAATCGCTCCGCGGCATGTGGGATCCTCCCAGACCAGGGCTCAAACCCGTGTCCCCTGCACTGGCAGGCAGATTCTCAACCACCGCGCCACCAGGGAAGCCCCTGGAATACTTTTTCAAACCAAATGAAATTTAATTTGCTTTCTTATCAGTTACTGACTAAAATTATTTGGCTTGTCAGTTAGAAACGGTGACCTGGTGGGAAAGGCTGAGAGAACAGAGAGAGAGACTGCTTGCCCTTTCTCTGTTCATCTTCTGGGGCTCAGTTTTCTTTGGAATTCTAGATCATTTGGGCAGTGGTCACCTTTATATTTTTACTTACCAAATATTTTTCTGGGAAACAGCTACCTTCAACAAACCAGAGACCTTTGGAATTAAAGGTCTCGTAGTCAAAATAATCTGGACCAAAATGGATCTCTTTTCCCCCTTTGATTGATTGGTGTGCATACATAATACTAGCTTGCTGACATTTCCACATTTGCATTAATACATTTTAAGACTGAAATACCCTAGAGGCGCTGTAGGGCTGACAGTGGCACATGGTACTGCATTCAACATTTGCAGAACGTGATTATGTGCCTGGCCATGTACAGATGTAAAATGAATGTTAACTCTCTTGGAGAAGCAACAAAGCCTGTGTGAGGTGTTCTGCTTACCTATGGGCGTGTAGGCAGTTGCAGCTTGCATCCCACTTTAGAAATACATTGGCAAATGCAGGCACATTATTTAATTAAGTAATAATCCCATTAAAACTGCAAAGCTAATTCAGGGCTGATAAAGGGCCCTGAGCTCCCCTAAATAGGTCTTCATTAGCGGGCACAAATGTGGCTCTGCCTTCAGGGATGGATGAAATTAATGAAAGCTAGCAGCAAATAGATCAATATTTCAAGACGTTACTGCTTCAGGTGCAGAGGATGTGAAGGGAAGGAGTTACTTTTAAGGATCATTTAGGAAACAGGGTACACAAAAGTCAGTTTCAGAAGACACTGTCAAAATGGGAAACTGATTGGTAAATATCAAGATGGCTACATGGCTAATCTTTGCCTGCATGCTCCATCCATTCCCACTCAGTCCTACAGAGAGAAAAAGAAATCAGTGATGTGTTGTTTCTCACAGCCTTGCGTTGGAGTCGGTTTTGTCATCTGGTGTGGGTTTTAAGTGCAACCCAGGTTTCGCTGTTTTAGCTTTGGCCATTTTGAAAGTTTCTTGTGCTGCTGTGTGATCGATTTTAGGGATTAAATTGGCTCACATCCCTTAGGTTTACAAACCCTTAGTATTTCCTGGAGTGGAAAGAGGTTTCAAGCCTCCCCCCCTGAGAATTTAGAAACTCTCTGAGAGTCCCCTCTGTTGGGATACAAGGCAGGCAAAGCTGCCTCAACAAATGCAGTACAGCGAGAGGGAGGGGCAAAAGCAAAAACTGGAAGATGTGCTAGCCCGAGCGCCAGCCAAGACGCACAGACACGTGCCTAGTTCACCCAAAGAAGTCCTGTTACTCTACCTGGACTCCGAAAACAAAGATATCTAGTTATTTCTAACTTGGAATAAATAGGTACCAACCTTAGGAAAACCTGGACCAAGAGAAAATAGGCAAAGTAGAAAAATTCTTGGATTGAGAGACAGAACCCAGTATTAAAAACAGTATTTTCTTTTTTTTTTCTTTTTGAAGACAGTCTTTGCAAATATAGCATCTCAGCACTTTTTCAGGAGCAACGTTGACACATCTCTGTTAAAATGAATTAATCTTCCCAGCCCAGCTGATGTATTTGGCAGGAACAATGAGTTCACACAGCAGTCACGGGCAGACCCATAGGACTTCAGAGTCAAAAAGCATAATAAGGCATCCAGGGCTGTGTTTTCATGCTAACAAGCATTGGGAGATAGTTGACTTCCTTTTTCCCATTATTCATGATGGCATGTAGTGACCTACATTAGGCCTCCTCTGTAATACACACAGTCTGGAAATTAAAAATTCACTGAAAAGAGGGAAGAACCTATTTTAATAATGGGAAGATGGAAGGGGTGTTTTTAAAAATTTATCAATATATCAGTACTGACCTCTCTTTTGTTTAAAATTACACACATTCGCGCAACGGCACGTGCACGCATGCACTAGATGAAACTAATTTGACAAGACAGCTTAGTTTAGGAATAAAACAAGCAAAACATCTTTAATTCAGTGACTATATTTTTAAAAGGAAGACTATTCAGACTACTGGTAGTTGTAGAAATCAAGACTTGCAACCAGTCTACTTCAGAAAATGATGTTCTCCTGGGCCTTAGGATATGACTTGACAGAATGGCTAGATACATAGCCAGATTATGTTGTATAGAAAGAAGTCCCAATAGACATTTATGCTAAACAGTCCCTCAATATAAAGGCTTTTGAACACTACAAATGGTGTGAACCTCAAAGACAAATCGACCTTAAATCAAAAGCTTCGTTAGAGTATATCTACACTTTAAACTTTATAAGGGCTTTAAGGGTCTTCTTTTCTTTTCTTTTCCTGTTTATTTATTTATTTATTTATTTATTTAAAGTCATGGAATTTTTATTTATTTAAGTCATGAGGTTTATCTCTTCGGTTGATTTACTTCCCTACTATAATTTGGATTTCTCCTCTCCTTTGATTTTTTTTTTTTAATCTCCCAAGTTTAGATCAAAATCAAGGAAATTAAGAATGGTTATATACTGTCCATGAAAAATATGAAGCAGGGGCAATCTCTTTCTTTTTCCCTCAATTCTTGTATACCTTGACTCTTAAGACAGAGTTGGTTTCTTTGAGACTTTTCAACCTATACGGCATCCATCCGTACTACTACATTTTTACTTGGTTGGACAACCATTTCAAAATATCTTGCTGAGATGCTGTAGGAGCTCTACAAATGTTTGTTGAATTGAATTTTTGCTTCTTTGAAAACAAAAATAAGAGACTTCTTATTAGATGTAGTAATGTTGACCTTCTAAATGGACTTCCCTCCTTAGCTTTTTTTTTTTTTTACTAAAGAATGAGTCCTCTAGATCAGTACAGTATTTTCTTTCTTTCCTTCTCCCTTCCTCGCTTCCTTCCTCCCTCTGTCTCCCTCCCTCTCTCTCTTTCTGTTTAGTACAGTACTTTTCAAACTTGAATGTGCATGCAGTCAACTGCTGATTCAGGTGATTTGGAGTGGAGCCTGAGAATTTGCATTTTGAGCAAGCTCCCAAGCCAGGCCAGTGCTTTTAATCTGCTGATGACACATAGAACTGCACTATGTTAAATTGCTTTGAATGAAGAGACAGGACAACATTTCACTTTTCCTTGAGTCAGAGAAATACGTAAGGGAAGAATAACTATGTCTCAAATAGCCTTGGTAATCTACTTGTAGTTGGATGCCAGTTTTGTGACTATGACCTGTTCCTGGCCATTTAAGCATGATGGCACCCTGAAGTCCTTAAGAATTCAATGAGGGTCTTATTTATCTCACCTTACTATGTTTATTTGTCCATTTCTCCCATTAGACAACGCACTTCTTAAGAACAGGGACTTTGCTTATCTCCAGTTTATTTTCAGACCTAGCACAGTGGTGGTTTACCATCAAAAGAGCAAACAAATGTGTTGTTTTCACTCTACTTCTCTCAGCTAAATGGCCCACAGATATTTCAGGGTTCCTTGAAATGACCTCAGCAATAGCTCATTTTCTTTCTTCTATCATTACCACTACTGCTACTCTAGTTGAGGCCTTCTTTTCCTCTCATATGGGTGACTATGAATATAACCTTGCCTCTATGCCTTTGCAGAGATTGCTCCCTCTGCCTAAATTTTACTTCCTCCCATTACCATGCACACAAATGCATCCTTTATGATATCTCTAATTAGAACTCATATTTCCTCCTCTGAAAATCCATAGCATTTGGACTTTTTTTAAAATAAAAATCATCACTCTTTACCATGCATTATTATTTATGTCTAATCCTCCAGGTAGTCCATAAACTCTTTAAGGGAATATCAGCTCTTATATATTTGTTTCCCCACCACCTGATACAGTGTTTGACTCTAATAGGTATTTGGTAAACATTTGATAGATGAATGAATAAATGAGTTAAGGAGTGAAAGAAATAATACCCAATAGTTTTTTTTTTTAAAGTTTCCAAGTCCCTTTGCCACTTGTTGAAATACTTGTGAATTTCCAAACACTTTTCTTCAGTATGTAGGGGTCACAGTAATACCAAACGAGGCAAGTTATAAGATTGGATTTTGATAGAAAAGTTTCCACAGTTCTACTCAGACAGACCACCCCTTGCTCTATCTTACCCAAAGGCTGGCAAGTCTATTACCTTTGCCAGATATTTTGTGACTGGGCACTGGGTTTTTAATAAGTCACTGACAGAGCCATTCCTCAAATACAGGTTTGCATTTTAGTTTCACTTCAGTGGCAAAGCAGGTTCCAAGACTTCACTCACAATTCTGTTAGCTGTCAGTTGCCTGGTGAAAAAACAATTCCTGGCACCCAAGGTTGTACTCTTGGGCCTTAGGCAGAAAGGCCACAGGAGGCAGAAAACCAAAGACCCAAGTAAAGGAGAAATGATCACTGTCCAACTTTATCTTCTAATTGTCTCCTAGGCAATATTTTCTTCACTGATAACAAAGAAAGTGAATTGCCTTAGTGAAAATAGTTTTAAATAACTTTATGAAGAACATAAAGAAAAGGAAAAAAATAGTAGCAGTGTCTTTTAACCTGCTGCATAAATGGTTGATGAAACTGTACACAGATTTAGAGGAAAATTAGTGAGTATTTTGGCATAATTCAGATCATGTCCCTCTTCTGCTCAGAACCCTGAGGTAGTCCCCTATTTCCCTTAGAGTAAAAGCACAAGTTTTTTTGTTTTTTGTTTTTAAACATCTTTATTGGAGTATAATTGCTTTATAATGGTGTATTAGTTTCTGATTTATAATGAAGTGAATCAGCTATACATATACATATATCCCCCTATCTCCTCCCTCTAGCATCTCCCTCCCACCCTCCCTCTCCCACCCCTCTAGGTGGTAAAGCACAAGTTTTTTTTTTTTTTTTTTTTTTTTTTTAAATGGAGTCTTTTTTTTTTTTTTTTTTTAATTTTATAGCTACTTTATTTATTTATTTATTTATTTTTGACTGTGTTGGGTCTTCGTTTCTGTGCGAGGGCTTTCTCTAGTTGCGGCAAGTGGGGGCCACTCTTCGTCGCGGTGCGGGGACCGCTCTTCATCGCGGTGCGCGGGCCTTTCACTATCGCGGCCCCTCCCGTTGCGGGGCACAGGCTCCAGACGCGCAGGCTCAGTAGTTGTGGCTCACGGGCCCAGCTGCTCCGTGGCATGTGGGATCTTCCCAGACCAGGGCTCGAACCCGTGTCCCCTGCATTAGCAGGCAGATTCTCAACCACTGCGCCACCAGGGAAGCCCGAGCACAAGTTTTTACAATGACTTACAATGCTTTCCAGGGTGACCTGGCCCGTTGTTTCCTCTCTGGCCTCTATTTATTAAACTTCCTTCATGCTCATTCTGCTCTAGCCACACAGTCTTCCAAGCTGCATCTCAAACACACCAGGCACGCTCCCTCCTGCAGGCCTTTATTTCAGCCCTTTGCTGGATCACACTTTCTCTTCATATATTGCATGATCAACTCCATCATCTTCAAGCTTTTGCTCACGTCACCCACTCAGTGAGTGAGTCTACCATGATACTACTTAACATTGAAATCCCCACTCCCAATAAGCAGCATTCCCAATTCTCCTTACTTGGTTTAACTTTTCCTTTCTTTCCCCAACAGCATTGTTTACCTTCTAATATTTTATGTACTTATGGATTTTATCATTTATTGTTTTTGTCATTCTCCCCTACTAGGATGTAAGTTCCTTAAGGGCAGGGATCATTGTCTGTTTTTGTTAGTTATATATCTCAGCACCTAGAATAGTGAATGGCATATAGTAGATACTTAATACTTGCTGAATGAATGACCAAGGGATGGAAAACCAATTAAGTCAATAAAGGATTCTGGCAAACTTGCAAAACTTGTCTCACGGGGTCTACCAAAGCAACTTAAAAGGAAGAAAATACATGTGTTCAGATATACAGTTAAGGTACAGGTTTTTTTTTTTAATTAATTTTTTTATTGGAGTATAGTTGATTTACAATGTTGTGTTAGTTTCTGCTGTACAGCAAAGTGAGTCAGTTATACGTATACATATATCCACTCTTTTTTAGATTCTATTCCCAGATAGGTTATTACAGAGTATTGAATAGAGTTCCCTGTGCTTTACTGTAGGTTCTTACTAGTTATCTATTTTATATATAGTGGTGTGTATTTCTCAATCCCAATCTCCCAGTTTATCCTCCCCACATTCCCCTTTGGTAACCGTAAGTTTGTTTTCTACATCAAGGTACAGGTTTAAGGCAATTTGTTCTGCTGTTATTCTATAAAATGATACTAGGATGACAGTTCTCTTATTCGAAGAGTTCATCATGTCACTCAAGGAACTGGTCTGACTGATTTTTATTCTTCAGCACATGGACCAGTTGTTTAAACAAAATAGACCAAATTAGCTAATTTCTTTGGTATCCACAAAAACAGCAAAACTCTCTGACTCTTATTTGGGTTGGTAGAGCAGTAGTTCCCAAGCATGAGCCTATATCTGAATCGCCTGGAGGACTGGTTAACACACAGATTACTAGGCCTACCCTGAGAGCTTCTGAGTTGGTGGTTCTGGGTCAAGGACCTAGAGTTTGCAGTTCTCACGACTTCCCAGGTAATTCTGTCATTGCTGGTCCTGGGACCACACTTTGAGAACCATTGTGGTACAGAAAGATTCTAAGATATCAGGAGTTATATTCAATTGTTTTGAATACATCTGGTCATATAATCTTTATACTGTTGGCGTAGTGTTCTGTGAACATCTAAAGTTACTTTTATTATGATTATTTTTAATGGCGAGGAATTTTTTAACTTCCTGTGAAAATCCTACTGCAGCTCTGTCATTCTATTCTTCACTTTCTTACCATCTTGCTCCTCTGTAATCATGCCAGATGGTGCTACTCATTAGCTTATGAAGAAGTGATGCTTTATCATTCTAGACAGACAAATCATTCTGTTCTCTGAGTCAAGAATCAACATTTGGGTGTATGTTCAACCTACTATTTGCTTTACAATTTTGCTCATTAGGTATTTATTACCCTGAAAATATATGAGCTAGTCATCATCCCTCTGTCATGTATTTCTCTCAAATTATATTCGTTTAAAGTTCATATTGGCACCGTTTGACAACTGCCATCATCACAGCATTACCTCCACTAACATGTAATTTCTCTTTTGCCTGAGTATCCATAAAATTAAGATGCTGGATAATATTCCATTCTCTGACTCAACATGTTCCAAAGGGGTAACTGGGGCAATTGGTATTGCTGATTTGTGAAAAACAATAAAACTTAAGGACAATAAGTAGCATTATGATCAATGTCATCACATTCTTTTTAATTCATTGTGTGTTTTCCTTATGAAGAACTCAGAATGAGGAGCCTATATGATTTAATGAGAAGTATAAAGAAGCAAAACAAAACTAGAAACACTTAGTAAGACACTGGAAAGGTGGATGGGGAAACTTTTCCCATGTGAAATGGAGAACTAGTTAAAACTCAAGATCTGGAAAAAAAATAACATACTTGTGCTATTCAATTATTGGAGCAAAACCACATTTTAAAAAGTTTATAATTTTCTCTAAAAGGGTAATTAGAGTTAGTGCTAGATAATTCATGCCCAGGAACCATTATAGGCATACATGTAGCAGTCTCTTGATGTGAATAGGTCATTTATTCTCCCCAAGTATGCTTCTCTACACAGTTGCAATATTGAACATGTCAAGTTTTCTTGAACTTTTGCTGATTGGAGTGTAGGAAAAAGAGAAGGGTGTATAGTTGGAGGCTTCTGGGAGAGGTTGTCAATCTGTCTTAATTCTTCTAGTTGAGAGTAGATCTTTGACAATTAAATCTTTACCGACTAAGATGTTCATATTACACAGCATAGTTGTATCATTGTGGAGGTGCAGAAGCACTGAAGGTAAATGCAAAACAAAGAATGGTTGCTTTTTCAAGGTAACTTTTCTACTATGCATTCTGTATTTCTAATATGTTATGCAGTCCTAATCTGTCAGTCCATAACAAACACAGTTGGGTTTACTTAATTGTGTATTAAATTTTCTTCCATCAGTGGAGCAAATTTCACTTATTCTTCATGGACCATAGTTAATTTGTTCTTTATCATCTACTTCACTCATAACTTATAGCTCACCATCCCACCTTAATTAGGAGACAAGACTCTTCCAAAGAGTGAATCATTGGCATCTCTGTCACCTGGAAAGAGTTACATAAAATATGTTAAAAACAGAAATGACTGCATAACTGGTTCATCATATTTTCCTTAGCAGGTGGATTCTTAGTGGGCTGAGAGTGTGTTTCTGGTGTTTTGGCTGCCAAGTACATTGTGGGTGTTCAATAAATATTAAATAATAAGAAGAATTTCCTAATTAAGATGAACATTTTTCTATATTAAGCAGATGGTGCTCAGTAGGAGTAGCCCATTATTTACAAGTATGACACAAGGTGCTGGCGATTGTCTAGGAAACATGGCTCCCACTTTGTATGCTGATTATATGTTAAAGCAAACTTTTGTGGCAAACAGCTTGATCAATATTAGTTAATGTTTGTGATAAAAACGGTGAATAGGGATGGACTTTGTGTGTCTATGCCTGTAATTCTGCTGTTTTGATTGTTAATATTGGCTTTGACTATAAAAATGTTTCTTGCTGCTTGCTGCAAAGCAAGTTTTGGCAAATCAGTGTAGATCTGATTTTATCCCATAGGTTCGCCATTTGATTTGAATCCTCCTTATTGCCTGATTTCTAAAGAGATTTTTCTTTCAAGTCCTTTGAGTATCTCTTTGGGTTACTAAAACTAGATGTGAACACCTCCATGATATTTGCAATGCTTATATTAGTAGCTAAAACCTCAGTGGAACTAACGAGAGTTAATTAGGCATTCCCAAAATACACATCATTTTATGATTTTGCAGATCACCGTGATGAAAATAACCGTCTAATTTCGTCAAGTCATGTATATTATAGAGAGAGGGATGATGAGAGAAGGCAATTCTCAGTTCTTCGGAGGAGTTAATTTTGTTGTCAGCACATCCACATTACCAGAAATCACAAACCACAGGCAGAACTTTCTAGCAAAAGTGATCACATACTGTTTCTGTTTCTAACTTCTGCCTTCTATATAGTGTCTATGCAAATAGGGGCTTTCAAGGATGTAAAACTAGCAGCTTCGTCTATTAGGAGCTCAGCGAGGAGCTGCCATGCTTTCTCATAAAGGATAGAAAACATCCTGTTTACTAACATACTCCCACATACACTCACACCAAGCTATTCTATTTAAGCAGAGCTTTTATTTTGGTTTGAGATAGGCAGCATGGAAGTAGAGCGTTATTCAAGTGTCTTGCAAACGTTTCATTCATTCTTCGAACACATATTCCCTGGGTACTAACTAGGTGCCAGACATTGTCCTAGATGTGGAGAATCCACTGGTGTTTGAAACATGTTCTCTAGTTTTACCGGGAACTCATCAGAGGCTCTGGCATGTGTTGGCAGGTTCTTTGCACTGGGTCTCACCCCCTTATTTTTAATATTTATAAATCATGCTCATCAGGCTGTCAGTAGGTAGGAAATGAGAGCCTCTGAGAAACCCTGCCAAGACAGAACAAATCCCAGAGTGAACTAAAAAATATGTTGACCACAGGGATGTGCGGCAAACCAAGATGTGTTCTTGAAGTGGCAAAAAATAAGTATGGTACAAAAGTCCAAGCTTTACCTCATTGTCAGGTAATCAGGGGGCTAGAGATTTCACCTGTGCCCTCTACAATCCCTGTTAAGGAGTCATGATCATGTGCTTTTCTATAAGCCTGGAGTCTGCCCAAAACATGAGCTCATAAATATGTTAGCTTAAGTAAGGCTTATGATAATATAAAAGATGAATTATCTTCCTGTTTTGAAAAGCATGTATTCTATAACTCAATATGTCTGGAGTCCTCCCAGAGACCTGTATGATTTTTCACCTTCAATTCCTTTAGATCTTTTTTTTTAAAATTTATTTATTTTATTTTATTTATTTTTGGTTGCATTGGGTCTTTGTTGCTCTGCCCGGGCTTTCTCTAGCTGCGGCGAGCAGGGGCTGTTCTTCGTTGCAGTGCACGGGCTTCTCCTTGCGGTGGCTTCTCTTGTTGCGGAGCACGGGCTCTAGGCGCAGGGGCTTCAGTAGATGTGGCACACGGGCTCAGTAGTTGTGGCTCGCGGGCCCTAGAGCGCAGGCTTAGTAGTTGCGGCGCACGGGCTTAGATGCCCCGCGGCATGTGGGATCTTCCCGGACCAGGGCTCGGACCCGTGTCCCCTGCATTGGCAGGCGGATTCTCAACCACTGCGCTACCAGGGAAGCCCCAATTCCTTTAGGTCTTGATTCAAATGTCACCTTATCAGGGAGCCCTTCTTTGACAACACCCTCCATCTGACGCCCCACCACAACCTGTGTACCAAACTCTATTGTCCTTTATGTCACACTTATCATGGCCTGAGACATTATCTTTTTGCTCTTGTTCTTCTCCCGCCGCCCCACACTAGACTGTAAGCACCATGAGAGTAGGACTGTGTTTTACCCAGTGCTGTACCTCTGCCCCCTCGAATAGCACCTGGCACATAGGAGATGCTCATTACGCAGTTATTGAGTGGATAAAGTGAGTCTGTTTGGAATTGTTAGTTCCTTAATTTAAGAAGCAACATTAGTCAAGAACTCCTAGGGTTGGACTGGAACTTAGAAATGTCTATCCCACTGCATCCCAACATTTATGCAATTTTACCCCTGTGGGCTTTATGCTTTGAAAGATGTGACCTACAAAACGGACACAGTTCAGTAGTATTTATTTCTCCATTTTTATAAATCTGAGACAAATACAACTGCCATTAAAAATTCTGATAACCAGAGGTGATACAGTTTCAGCTGAAAAGCAAAAAAGTGGATGTGTCAATAAGACTTTGTGTTGGATAAATAAATGACTCCTACATGACTTTTCGAAATTTTATACATAGTTCGAGAATTTCTATTGCCAACTTCATGGTGCCCTTGTCCAGAGATTTCAGTAAGGAAACTCCAAAATGAGCCCAACACACACATCTCATGGGTGAGGAAACCTGAGACCAGGATACTTTTAGTGACTTTCTCAAGGTTGCACCTCTTATTGTAGTGAAGCTTCTATCACAGGGTCTTCTGAATCCTAGACCAGTGCCATGTTTACTGGTTCATATATATACTCTATGGAGCACCTGTTTCAGAATCTTCTGGAGAGGGTTGACAAAAACATAGCCTGTTAGCCCTATAGATTCATAATCTCTGGGAATAGAACCTGGGGCTCTGCATTTTAATCAGTTCCCCAGGTGTGTCTTATGCATAGAAATATTTAAGAAACAGGAACCTATTATGTGCCAGGATTCTTGATTCTCCTCCATTTGAATGGAAAAAATAAACCAATCAAATCTTATCACCAAACTATACAGATACATATTTATTGAACACTTTAACCAACAGCTTTACTCAGGGAGGGACACAGGGCCATGTTAAAATCTGTTTAGTTTTACCATCAAGTAGATTATATAAGCTATGAGGTACTTTGAAATGTGGGGCTTAAATCTAACTAGTTCATTAATTTCTTCCACAAACCTTGTAGAGTCCAAGGTGCCAGGGAGTCACAGATAATTGGGACAGCCCCAGTGTAGTTGGGGGGAGACATATATGGTTTCACAGGGCTACAGGGAAGCCCTGAAGAGCTTGATGCTTCCATACAAGGCCTCAAGAACAAGTCACACACCAGCTAAGGCCAGGTGGTTAGCAGACTACGTTTTTAAATCTCTTTGCAAACTGCTAGGTATCTCTCCAAGTCCCCCAGATGGTCTCAATCTTCACAAAAAGAATAATGAGTGAGTTCTCAGAGGTAGGGGTTAGAAGCAAAAAGTTTATTAGATGCTATTATTATTGTTGTTATTATTACTAGTTTTCAGGACCCACAGTTACTGTTGCCATAATCACTGCCCAGTCACATTGCCCTTGGCCTTTGTTCTAGTAACTGTCCCCCACTCTTCATCGTCTTTGGGGGTGGATCATACAGTGCATCAGCTTTTTACTTCTTGACATACAACCCCGAGATTGAACAATTCAAAAAATTTCTCAAAATGGCTTTGTGGGATATTAATTTAATTCTCTGAACGGTGAAAACTGTTTAAGACATTTTTCAAAGGTTAGGCTATTGAATATTTCATACCATGGAAACTGTCTTAGGAGAGAGTTGGAGAATTAAGGCACCAAAAATGGAAGGAAATAATATACTTGAGGAAACCTTATGAACTAGAACTTCTTATAAGAATATTAATATATTATTTTTCTCCATCTTGAAATTTCCTCGGGCGTGTATTGAATGAGCTGACTTCATGGCTGTAGTTTTGTTGTTCTTTCTGTGTTACTTCGCAGTTCACCCTGTGGCCATCATATTGATTTCAACACTATGGTCTTCACTATAGGAAAATGAAGGCATTAATAACTTGGTCTCTATGGACAGATTGTAATAGAAAACCTTATAAGTAATTGCCCACTAATGGGAAAATTGAAAATATGCACTGTATTATAGTTGTCATAATGTAATCATTAAAATTATAATCATGTGACAATGAAATAACTCATTATGCATTAGTTTATCTTTACATAATGTTAATAGCTAATGAAAGTGTGACAATTACATCTAATTAAGTTTAACAACATTTATGTACTTCTTGTAAATGGATTACATTTTGCTTGAAACAGTGTATGTGGAGGCATTAGTAAAACCAAGGTCCATCTCTATTATGAGTTTTGAAATGCAACCATCAGTCCAAGCAGAAACTGTAACTTAATGCCTTTTTGTTAAATGAACTGCAAATGTGAGCTCTTGCTAAGGGTAGCTTTATAAAAAAAGTTTCTTGGATTACGTCATTGATATAGTTAAAATACCCATTAGCCCTTCCCCTCCCACAAATGTGTGTGTGTGTCTGTATGTGTTTGACTCATCTGTGTTTTGTTTATAACTATAGACTAATTTTACTAGATTTTAAAGTTAGAAGAGGTTCGCCCAGATTTGGGTTATAATGATGGATGGGGGGTAGGTGTTTGTTCTTTTCTATAGATTATAGCACGCGACTGTCCCCAACATCCTACCCACGTGACTTAGGCCAAGAGTAAACTCTCTGTGCTTCAGTTTTCCCATGTGTAAAGTAAGGTTGGAATAATAATATCTGCTCTCTGTACTTTTGTTAGAATCAAACTAAATAATATTTATAAATGTCATAGCTAGAGCCTGGTACATGGTAAGCATTAGTAAATATTTGTTATTATTATGAAATATTTTACATCCATGTTATAAAATCAAGAGAATAATTCCAAGCTAATATCACGTTTCCTTCACTGATATTTTATTATATATAAAGTAATCATTCAGACTTTGATTTTTCCCTCCTTTAAAAAAAAGTCCTTACATGTGTCATATTGAAAACAGCATAGGGGCCCTTGATATGTAATCAGCATGTTCTCCAGAATGGAGTTTTGAGATCCTTGAGCTCTGGAAGGCATTGGCCAAGTCACCAGGGTTTCCAGTGACTCAGGTTTCACTTTCAGAACTATGGACTGTGGAATTCTTTCCAGACCCCTGGCCACTGTCATCATTCTTGGGTCATCAGGAAGCATCAGGAAGCAGAAGCTGCTCAAGGGAATCCAGGTGGAAGTTGACAGACTTGGTCAGTTGCTACTGTACTTCCAAGAAGCTATGACACTGCTCTTTTTCTTCTGTTCCCTTGATACGTTAAACATAAATGAAACATTCCCTCCCCAAGAGAACTCATTCAATCCCATAGTGTCAACCATCATGGTTACATGTTATCTCCACCTCTGACGTCACTTCTAAACATTAGTCTCTTAAACTAGGTATGCAATTTCTATAGGCAAATTAATCTGTCTAAAACTTGGCTCATCTTTCCAACCAAACTCTGCTTGCATTACGAAGTCCACCATCTCTTACTTCATAATATTGATTACATGCTTTATTTCTATTTCAAGGTTCCCATCATCTCATGTTGAGACTACTAAAATTTTCTCCATCTATTTTCTCCTTCCCATCTTTTGCCTTTCAATCCACATTTTATACTTCTAACACGTTAGTCATCTTAAATCACCTTTGCATTTCATCCACCTACCCACAAATTTTTGATGGTTCCTCATGCCAATAGTATCTTTCATATGGATTCTTGTCCTAAGAATTTTGCCTTACCTTCTCTCCAAGTTTGTCACCAGCTAGTCCTTACAAATTTTCTCTAGCCCAAGTAAATGAATCTGCTGATTATCCTCCAACTTGCTCTGAGCTTTGTATCTTTGCTGGTACTGTTCCCCCAACTGAAATGCCCTTCCTTCTGTATCCTTGTCATATAAATCCATTCAGGCACAGCCCAAGAGTCAACTCTTTCATGCAGCTGTTTCTAACAGCCCTATTTGTCTCTCCCTCCTATGAATTTCTCAGCCATTTATTTTTCCTGCCCTGAATCTTACACTTTGTTCAGACTGTTTTGGCTTTTTCTTATCCTTTACGTATGATTCTGGCTGGCCAATGAGATTGGCAAGATTGGAAGACCCTCAAGACTGTCTTACATCTCTCTGTGCAGAGTACTAGGTATATATTAGGTCCTCAACAAATATTTGTTGATGAGAATGTCAATTTTGTAAGGACTTGAAGACAATACTCAAAAGCCTTCTTGCAACTACTGGAATCTGCCTGGAGCTGATTTCACACTTAGAAGGATTGTTTTCTGAGCCTCCTTCTTATAGGAGTCTTGTGAAACCTCTTGGCAGAATTAAGCACAATCCCCTCTGCCCTGAATTCAAAGACCTTTTCCTTAGGGAAGTATCCTTTTAGCTGAGAGTTTATGGGAAAGGACAGACACACACAGATCAGCATCACAGCCCTGGTAGCCCCTCTCCTGCTAAGGGCAGCTTTCTCAATCTCCCATCTTAGTAGCGCCCTTAACTTACCTCGTTTCTGAAAGAGCAGGTGCTGGATCACCTGTAGCTGATGCCGCTTAGTGAACCCCAGAAACAAAAGCAGGTGAACGCTGAGTATGCTTGCCTCAACTCACTAACTGGGTAAACTTGGACAAGTCACTTCCCATCGTCTTCAGGCTTTATTTCCTCCACTCTAAAATGGATGAAGAGCTCAAACATCAAAATTTTGATGACTTCTGTTTTTTTAATCAGAAGCTAGATGGGTCCAAATAAAATGAAAATCACATTTTGGTAAAAAAAAAATAAGATTCAAGGCAAATCCACCTGATCTTTTGTAGCTCTTCATTTCATAGAGGGAAATCTATCTCAAATTCTGTCTTCTCTCTGTCTCTTTGTCTCTCTGTCTCTTTGTCTCTCTCTCTCTCTCTCACACACACCCACAATTCTCTACCAAGTCAGTTTTTTCTCAGGTAACTCTTGCACACTTAGTTCTCCTCTATGTGGAAAGAGCTGCTAATGAAACAAGATATGGAAACGTGATAAGAAGGTGACCTCCTTTTAGAATATCTTATTTCATACACTGAAAAAATTCCAGCTAAAATGTGTAGCTAAGTTACCTTCATTAGTTTTTTTTTTTCTCTCTCTCTTTTATAGTACTGAATGATTTTTTTGAGTTAGAAATAGTGAATATAACTGAAGTCTTTTTCTTTCATTTGTACCATCTAAAAATATTTCTAGTGTTTAACAAAAATAAAACAAAAGAATCGGGCAGATCACAAACTTACACAGGTGGTCTTCGAGGGTGAGATGTGGCAGGTGGGCATCTTTAGTCTTATGCTGCTTTTCTTCTTGTGGTGACGCCCTTTTGCCATCCCTGCTGCCTCCTGCCTCTTGTGCTCGCTCTGTCCTCTCTCCTCCCGGTACCTGCTCACACTGTTCCCTCTGTGTCTCTCTTTGTTCTTCCTCAGAGCTCTTGACTCTGCTACTTAATGCTTTTCAGTGCCATGGTTCTTTGACACAAGCTGATTTGATCACTGTCTTTTTTTCCCCCTCCCTTTGAAAACTTTGTCTTGTGTATTTTCTAGATTTCTGGTAATGCTTGTCATTCGTGTTAGGTTTTGTTCTTGTTTTGATTTGATTTTTCGTTAAGTTTTTTTTAACTCTATGAGAGAAAAAGAAAGAGATTTTATCCCCCCTCTTATTCCAGGTTTTCCCTTCTGCTGCATTTTGTACTTTGGGTATGCATTATGCCTTAAAGTCTGAAGAAATAGTTAGCAGACCGGGGGGTGGGGTTATGGATGATTTCTACTTTCTTCATTATAGTATTCTATATTTTCTGAAGTTGTTTCATGGTACCTATGTACAAATATTTATAGTTAAAAAGAAAAAGCAATGAAATGCGTTGCATTTTGGCAAGGAAAAGTATCTTAACGAGTGCCTGACTTTGGGTCTTGCTTCTAGCCCTCCATCAAACCTCCTTTTTCATGTCTGTCTTCACCACCAAGTGTGACTACAATGGCTGGCTGAGCTGGAGACGGACAGCCGTCCACGGGATTGTGGAAGTGAAACTATGGTTAGCAGGCGCCTACAAAGCTGCAAGTCATGGGTCACTTCTGTTGAATTCCCCAAGGCTAGGCGCTTGCTGCCAATTGTTCCTGATTGGAGGAAATGCAGAGAAATAGCACTGACTACCTTATGAAATCCAGCACACTTAGTTTAACATGACAATTATTTTTGAAAACTGCTGGTGATAGCAGATAGAGGTGAGATGTGATGAGACTTATTTATTATGATAGTATCACATTGTGATTACAGAGGTTTTTTAAAAAAATCTTTTGTCTATTTATTCATTCATTTGTTTATTTTAGTCTTCTTATTGATTGCTCTTATTGATTACTGGGTACTCATTTAAGTTGCGTGACCAATGCTGCTACTTGCTCACTCCTCACAGATGACAACCTCAAAAAGCAAACCATGGCAGGCCCCCCAGGAACTAAGGTGACAGGGCTCTGAGTAAAACCCAGGCTCCCAGATTTCCTTCCAAATGATGTGATCATTAACATGGGTTAAAACCTATCTTAGGTGGCAAGAATCAGAGACAGAGGAAATAACCTTTGGCCAGAGAGCAAGCCCATTTTTACATGCCCCTAAAATTGCCACCTCTCATTGTATACATGTGAACATAAACATGGTATTTCATGACTATAAACTGTCATGGTCTAAGCGCTTTGGTCTATCAGGTTGTTAACCAAACATATAAGCTTCTATCCTAAGAAATCAGCTCACATAGTATGACAAATCAGCATTTCATCTATTTACGTCACAAGGTTTATTAAACCTCTCCTACGGACTAAAAACCCTGCAACAATGAAGAACATTGGAATTTCCTTAAAGCGCTTCTTCCAGTGAGGGATGCAGACATTTTAACAAATACATGCAAAGCAAGATTATAAAAAAGTATTTTAGAAGAGGTAGCTATTTACAGGATACACTAGTGAGAGAAGTTAACGTTCTGGTAAACATTTTTTATTGTCATGTAAACAAATATGTCTTTGTATTGAATTCACTGCAATTCGCTGATGTATGTGTACAACTGTACACTATGAGCTGTCACTGGAAGGTGACTTTTTATTGCCATTTTATATTTTGGTAATTCATATTTAGTACTCATAGTCACTTAGCTTCTCAGTATCTCATTTTCCTTATGAGTAAAGTTGAGGTAATATTTCATGTATTTGATATTTAATAGGTTAAGTATATTAAAAATATATATCAAAGAGTTGATTGAAAATATCAAGTAAGACTCTGAATCTAAAAGCATATATATATATATAAGATGAAAGATACTGTAACTGTTATTATTATTAGCTTATACATGGGGAAAATAAGTGATTAAATAAACATATACATATTTATGGAAGACAAATTTGTGAAAAGTGTGACTGTAGCAAATGGTGAGAAAAATCTAGTATCTCCTTTTTCAGAAATAAGAAACATTCTTATTCAGTTGCTAAAGGTTAAAGGAATTCTAAGAGGTTTGACATTCCCATGTTTGAATGTTAGATCATAGATAATGATTGTCCTGAATGCTGGGTAAATAATTGACTAAATCTAAAAATGTGAAAAGCACTGCTCTGAGGTCCTGGTAATACTTTCCCTGAATAATGTTATTTGACCAAAGCTAAAAAGACTTAACTATAAATCTCCTAAAATGAATGTTTTTTCCTTCCTGAAAAAGTAGTTTCCATAGGACTCTGGTCAGTATTTCAGTATAACTTCAAAATAATATCAGTTTTGTTGTGTTCATGGTTGTGTTGGCAAATTATTTTCCATTGATGATTAAACATCGATGAATCATCATAGAGAATATCAAATGACAACAGACCTATTGCTTATGCTTCACCCTTTTCTAAAATTCCTCAAATTGGAGTGAAAACCCAAATCTCTTTCTTTGTTTTTAAAACTCCTTTGAATGAAATTTGTAATCCAATCTCTTTTGCATTAAAGCATTTGACTGCAAAAAGTGTAAATTTTCTCTGTGTCAATATGCAATTTTCTAAACTCACTTAAGCTTAGACTGCTAATAATCAAATGAAACTGAGTTCTAAGCTAGATTAAAGGACAGATGATTGAGGATGGCAGTAATTCCCCAAGGACCTGGAAGTCCATCAGCATATCACATTTGGGAAACTGTTGGTCATTAAGGCTATGGGTGGTAAATTTAAGCCTAAAGGGAAGTTGCTTTCTTTTAAAATTGAATTGATCAGTGTTACTATTGAGCTATCCTGAGTCACAATTTTTTCATTTAATGAGGACTGTGTAACTCTCAGGAAATCAGGGTCAACATTTCTGTTTTCACCTGCTTGTGGTGCTTCAGCCATTATTTAATACATTAAATATTGGAAATACTCTCTTAACCAAACATACAGTGGGTATATAAATGTTAGGGCTTTATTTCTAAAATTTATTTAACAAATTCTTAGCTTTTCTTGGGCACTGTGCCAATTATTACATTACCTCATTTAAGTCTTACAATAATTTTATGAGGAAAAATATTCCTCCCCCTCCATATACACACACAAACACACACACATACACAGATAAGGGAATTGAAACATTAAGACCTTACGTATAATCCAAATTTATTTTTGTCTAAGATGATTTACAACATATCTGAGGATTTTTTAATTTTAAAAATTGTCCCTATTTTGAAAACTGACACAACTATTGATTATGGCATCACCAATTTTGGGAATTGAACCATTGCATATTCTAGGGATTTTATCTCCAATCCCCAATCCAGGTGGCATGATGTAAAGCGGTCCCTTGCTCTGACCAGAGGTTCAGTGTGATTGAGCTTTGCTGTGCATTCAACTGACCTATTCTTTCTATTGTCAACACGGGGTTCTGAAAGCTCCTTTTTGCCGGTAATCCCTTGCAACCTTGTGTACCCATACCAATGGAAAATGCAATACTACAAAATCGAGGAAGACATTTCCTAATCTTGTGTTAGGTTTCATATCATTGCCTCTCGGCAACCCTGTTCAATAAGATTTTCTATTGCCTGATTATTTTCACAGGTGTGCTTTTTTGATTTCCAAGGTGAATTTGTTCTCTGATAAATATATCATTTGTTTACTCTTAGTGTTCAGTGAAGTCTTTTTCTTTTTTTTTCCCTTTATTTTTATTATTTATTTATTTATTTAATTTATTTCTTCTTGGCTGTCTTGAGTCTTCGTTTCTGTGCTAGGGCTTTCTCTAGTTGCGGCGAACAGGGGCCACTCTTCATCGCGGTGCGCGGGCCTCTCACTATCGCGGCCTCTCTTGTTGCGGAGCACAGGCTCCAGACGCGCAGGCTCAGTAGTTGTGGCTCACAGGCCCAGTTGCTCCGCCGCATGTGGGATCCTCCCAGACCAGGGCTCGAACCCGTGTCCCCTGCATTGGCAGGCAGATTCCCAACCACTGCGCCACCAGAGAAGCCCCTTTTTCTTTTTTTTAACTTGCTGAATTCCTTATTATAGAGAGGCTACATATAATTTTACATTAATAATAAGGTTAATTATTTAGTTTCATTTGGAACATTTTTCATTTTTGTATTTTCTTAATTTCTTAAAATCAGTTCTAAGAATGTACTTGGTTAATAATAGGTTCTCAAGCAGCATTATTTTTTAAATTAATGTCCAAATATAAAGAACTGAATATTCTAAGTGTGATCAAGGCTTAATATAAACTTATTTTTGCCTAAGATAATTCATCTTCTGAAGTTTTGAACCAAACCTGGATACTAATTTTTCAAATACTGATGACTTGTGGACCATTTAGGAAGGCCTTATGGTTTTCCTTAAAAAAATGAATTCTAATCATCATTGTATGATATGCTATCAAACAACATATTCTGACTTTGTAATAAATCATTTAATTGTATTTAATTCCTACAGACCTCTGACATCTTCCTTCTTAATATTCACACATAAGATTCACAGCTATAGCCTCTGCCTTCCTTATATGAAGTAGGAAAAATCTTATTATTATTCTCTCTTCCCCTCTCTCTCCTCCTTTTATGTCATTAAACACCCCATGCTCCAGCAAAACAATATTTTAAGCTTCTCTTCTTGCCTTTATGTTTGTAAATGCTTTTCATTCCATCTGTAATTGTGGTCCCCACTTTGCCTCCTCCAAACCAACTCACCAGGCCAAATCTGGTGCTTCTTTGAGGCTCAGAAGTGGCACCTCTTCCATGAACCCTCCCTGCTCTGCCCACATGTAGGCAGAGTGATTCTTTCTTTCCTCGGGCTCTCATATTTCTTGAGTACGGGCCAGATTGTAGAACGGAGTAGTTATTTGAGTAGATGTCTTCCTGACCAGCTAGAAGTGAGCTTTCTTGAGAGCAAAGGGCAGTTTTATGCTTTTTTGTATCTGTAACACTGTGCTCAGTAAACATTAACTTGGAAATCAGAAACGCATTGATATCATGAGCTAAGTGTCCCATGATTTACTTTTTCTTCTTTGAAATAAGGACACAGTTGCTTATTGCCACACACCTTTCTTAAAGGCTGAATGGATACTGACATGTCTTTGGAAATGTCTGAAGGATTTCTATAATAGTATAGTAACTTTTGCATAGCAGTTCTCCTGTAGTAACCCTTCACCTAAACTTTGGTCAACATATATTCAATGGAATATTACTCAGCCATAAAAAGGAACAAAATTGGGCCATTTGTGGAGACATGGGCAGACCTAGAGACTGTCATACAGAGTGAAGTAAGTCAGAAAGAGAAAAACAAATATCGTATATTAACGCATATATGTGGAATCTAAAAAAAATTGTATAGATGATCTTATTTCCAAAGCAGAAATAGAGACACTGACATAGAGAACAAACATATGGATACCAAGGGGGAAAGGGGAGGTGGGATGAATTGGGAGATGGGGATTGACATATATACACTACTGATACTATGTATAAAATAGATAACTAATGAGAACCCACTGTATAGCACAGGGAATGCCACTCAGTGCTCTACGGTGACCTAAACGGGAAGAAACTCCAAAAAAGAGGGGATATATGTATACGTATAGCTGATTCACTTTGCTGTACAGCAGTAACTAACACAACATTGTAAAGCAACTATACTCCAATAAAAATTAAAAAAACAAAACAAAAACTTTGGTCAAGATAAGTGATGTCCATGGAGGGCATGAAATATATATTATCTGTTTTCTTGTGACACCTAATGGGAGAAGTGAGTCCTGGAGAAATGGGGTAGTACAAAGTCTTTGCAAAATAGTTACTGTCAAAACTAAACGAAGCTGTTTTAAGAGACTCTTAACTCTCCCTAATATGTATAGCTTAAAATAAAACCTAATGTATAGAAACGAAAAAAGGTTTGGGCTTTAAAAAGCTATGCTTTATGTTTTCAATTTCTCCTTATATGCTTCAGAAACTCTTAAGGATTTAGGAGTGTGTAAGGCATTGGGTTATTGCTTAGGTTGAACCATGTTATTTTTACAAAAGTATACCATCTCTGAAACTCTTTATTTCCTCTCATCTACCCACGCTTATTTCTATCAGTTGCCACTATATCCATTTTTGCAACCAACTAAAGATGTAATAGCATACATGATGTTAGGGAAATCTGTAGAGAGCATAACTACATTTTTCTTTCTTGGATTCATGTAATTGGTAACCCCTAGATAAGCACTAGTGACTACATGTAAGGTACAGTGCTGGACACTGAGAATCAAAAGGTAAACAAGAAAAGGAGCTTATAACACATCAGACTGTAACAAGCACCAAAATGGCAGTATAAACAAGATCCTATACTAGAAAAGAGGACAGAATTAAACCTAACTGATCAGAAATAGCTCCTACTTACCATTAGTGTGACTGTGGACGTATTACTTAACCTCTATGTGCCTCACTTTTCTCTTTTGTAATTAGAGATGATAATAGTACCACCTCATCGGATTTAGTGGAGATTGAATTAATGTTTATGTTGTAAGTGCGTAGAACAGTCCCTGACACCCAGCGTGTGCTGAATAGAATATAAATATGACTGGTTTCACGAAGGTTATTCTGAATTTTTTAGGAGGGAAGATGAGAAAGGACTTCCCAGGCAGAGGTAATAGCTTGAGGAAAAACACAAAGTCATGAAGGTATGAAGTGTGCTGGAGAGGAGTTCAGTGTTGGTAGAACTTTCTTTTAATGGAAAATATTGAGGAGATATCCTGGGAGTGAAGTTAGGCACTAGTTGAGAAAGAGCCTTGTGTGCCAGATCAAGAATTTCTGACCCTGATGTTTATATTTTGAAAAAGTGAGCTTTGTGGCAGAAAATGATGTTTTATGAAAGGGTACCAAGGGTACCAAGGAGCCCAGTTAGGGTCATAACTGGTTATTACAACAGCCCATATTAGAGATGATGGGGCCAGGATGGGGCCAGGCTGTCCATGGAAGGGCAGCAAGAACAGGGATTTGAAAGCAGAGACTATACCAAGGGCAAAATACCCACTACAGGTATATCCTTTCACTTTCCCAGAAAGTAGAATTGTATTTGATAAAATCTTATTGTTCCTCATCAAATTATGTTTCAGATTTTTACCTTCAGACCACCCAGGAACATTATAGCCTCATGTACTATAATTGATTAATTTTATGACTCACTGTTTAAAGTAAATGGAAATTTTAAACTTGTTTTTTATCATGAGAGTCCTTGTCTGGCAGTAACTAGGCAGAGAAAATAAGATAAAAGACATACTTTTTTTTCACAAGCTACTGAGTAGAAAGAGAAGCAAAAAGCAACGTGGACACCAAATCTTAAGGAAATATGAGGGAATGTGGGTTTGCTCAATCCAGAAGGTTGAACAAAGGTGTGTGGACCTATGATTATTATTTTAATGATAATAAATATTTGTTGAACACTTACTATATGCCCGGCCCTGGGCTGTGTATTTCATACATCATCTCATTTGATAGTCTCAATAACCCTGTGAGGCGGGTACAATTATTAGCTTTATTTTACAGGTAAGGAAAGTGAGCCTCGGGAAGATTATGTTCCTTGCCTAAGCCAGCAGGGGGAGGAAACATAGAGGAGAAAATGTGCTCAAGGTGGGATTCCAACACAGATTAATCCTAGAGCTTGCACACGTAGCTGTCCTATATACTAAGAGCACCCAAAAAGCATTGCAGGAAACACTATGTGAAGAGCTAAACAATTTTAAATTGAGACAAATGCCATTATCCTTCATCAAATAGGTTCTTTCCCTGGCCATGTTCTCTGAGGACACACTCTGTCTGGGTAAGCTTCCCTTTGATGCCCGTCTCAGTCTTCAAGCATTTTAATTTCACTAAACAACCCTTTGATGGTGTCTCACTGATCAGTTTATTAGAACTTTTTGTCATCTCATTTATGTTCTTCCAGTGCACTCTAAGTACTAATGTGCAGATGCATGGAGCAGGTAAGTGGTACTGAGTGGAAAGGACCTCAGGGTCAGAGGTAAAGGACTTCTAATGGTGTGACCTGGGTCAGGTGAAGAAACATCAGCTGCAGTTTCCCCTTTCAGATGAGTTGATGTCCATTCCTCTTTATAATGGAGTGATTAGTCAGCTCTAAATTTGCCACCTGGAATTTATCTACAGAAATGTTCCATTCTAAACTGATTTATTCCTCCTACCTCAGTTGTCTCCTCTGCCAGTTGATGTGTACTTAGAGGCTACACATTAATATTCACATTTCTGCAAGGAAAACACAAACACAAAGGTAAACCCGATGCCTGTCAAATAATACAGTATATTTTATAAACCCAAATAAGGAACTTTCTGATTTTGTACTCTTTTGGATTATCCACATCACTGTCTGCTTTCATTAGCATGACATAGTTCAGAGTTAACTAGATTGGTTTTACTCCATACACGTCCAAGAGGCAATCTATCTGTGTTGTGAAATAACTCACCTCAGGATTTATTGAGCAATGATGTAGACTAGGGAAAAAAGTATGAGGTGCTTTTTTTTTTTTTTTTCTAAATCAACCAAGAACAATTTCCTATTTTTTTTTCCATCTGTTTCCAGAAGCAGATCTGTTATCTGATGGGAACCTCCAATTTGTACTCAGCTTGGCATTATTCTAATACCACCCAGCAAGGGACCCGACTCAGTGGACTTTTTGACACTACACCTTTTAGGATCCCTCTTCTGCCTTTCACCAACAGAATGTGACTGCCAATCCAAAAATGTACTTCTTTCATGGAATTTAAGACTCAAAATTTTGAGTGGAAACAACTTGGCTCTTCTTCTTTCATCAGACTCCTGGGGAGTGCAGCCCTCATTTTTTCACACATAGGACTGATAAGGAAAGTCAAAGTGGTCTCCTACTGTGTTTTAGATCTTTCCTTTTTCTTTTTTTCTCTTTAAATAACTGGCTTTCTATAGCTTCCTTCTGTGATTTCTGACATCGATAGTATCACAATTATGATTACTCAAGATTTCTCTTCCTTGAAGTCTCAATTTCTGAAGTCTTTAGAGCACCAACTTGGTTTTATTCCAGCACATTTACTGGTATACTTTTGAATTATAAGATCCAAGTGTCTTGGCCAGACCAAGACAAAGCCAAGCAAAGCCAAAAGCAGAGCTATCATTGTTAATTCATACAGTTTCTGGGACAGGTTAAGGCAGTGTTTTCCAACTTGGCCTTAAAGAGTGATGGCTCTATCAGTTCATTCAGCCTGGAATTGGGAGGACTCTGCCTTCTGTCTGCAAGAATGTGTTGCAGAGTACAAGGCAGGACTTCTTAGAAGTCCTGACCATGGCCAGAAACTCATGGCCCTCTGTAGTTCCTAAGCATCTCTCCCCTTCCCTAACCTACCCCCATCAAGAATTCCCTAAACCAAAAAGGATCTTACTTTCTGTTTTCAATAGCTTTGGCTGAAGTGTGAAGGGGACTGTGGTTTAGATTTCTTGGCCTTGTCAAGTTTTTAAAGCACAGCCTGATGCTCCATAAAAATTATTTTATGAAGATTGAAGCAAAATGATTTGAAAATGAAGATATTATGATAGAAAGTAGCCTTCTGACCTTGACTTATGCATTCCAAAGAGGTCAGGCTCCCAAGCAAGAGAGATGGCAAGAGAATTATATTTCACTTAAGTGCTGTTTACTTTCACTCTCTAGGAGACTCTATAATGGGTGCGGTTTGGCATCTTAACAACTGTGGAAAATAGTGTTTCCAATAATTTCTCAATACAAATTTTCATTAGGTTAGTTTTACTAGAGTAGTTCATACCAATGTTTCAGGTAACTGGAATTGACTTTCTACTTCTCACAGAATCAGAAACAAAGAAGTTGGCATCTTTCTAGAGAAGGAGGTTAGCTTTTAATTTATGCTAGACGTGGCCAACTACAGGCTTCATCGTATCTCCATCCAGAGTTTGTCCTTTCCCAGTGAGTCAACTGATAGCTTCTAGCATGACATCCAGTCTTTAGCATTCATCTCTCTAAAAATTGATCAGATTATAGATCCTTTGAGTTAGATAAAGGGATATTAGAAGATGTTTTTTCAATCTATCCATTTTTATGAGGCTGGATGCTCTAAATGTATTCTCCAGTTCTCTCATACAGCTTCTACAACATTTGCTTACCCATTTATTTAACAATTTTTATTCAATACCAATTCAAGGCCATGCTCTGTGCTAGGCACACAGTCCAGTGAGAAGAAGGCAAGTTCATGAAACACTGTGGTGAAACTGGAGAAGTTTTCAGAAATCAGCTCATGAAGAGCTTCATATGGCATTCGAATCTTGAAAATAATGTTGAAAATTCCTGGCAGATAAAAATGGCAATAATGTCATAATACATTTGCATAGGACCTTTATTTTCTAAACTATTTTCTTGTTTTTGATGTCATTGGATTTCGGTGCCTACCCTGTGAAGCAAGGAAAGGGGATCTTTCTGTCTCTTGATTACAGATAAGGAAAAGGAGGCTTATCCAAGATCACTCAGCTAGTGAGAGACAGGGCAGCTGTGAGGAACCAGCCTGTGGATTCCTAAATCAAAGACATTTCATCAGTCAGCCTCTGCTTATGCACTTTGAGTGCAGGGAGTGGTATTCCCACTAACGACATGTTTGCTCATGGACATGTGCTATGTTATCTGGAAGATGACTGGGTCATCTCTCTATCCTTGGCAATGCCCACCACAGTGCCTTCAACCTAGTCTGTGCTCAGTAAATGACTTTCTGTGTGATGTATTATATACTGTTTGAATTTCAAATCATATGTCTCCTTTATTTTTGTCCTTAGGAAAAAAAATAAAACGTGAAAAAAATCAATGAGGAGAAACTAGCCGACCAACATGTGAGCAGAGATTGGTTTTTCTGATGCATTCTTACCATCCTAAACACCTAGGGATGTCCTTACCATTGCAGGGACTATCAAGGGCATAGGATAGTGTCTGGGCTCTGGTGGGAAGTCACTAATGTTGGTCCTTCTCCACTTTCCACTGTTCCTCTGCTCTGGAGACATGAACAGAGGAACAACATCTGACAGGGAGCAGGCACGGCAAGGAGTAGTCCTGACTCTCTCTTAACCAGCTGGCGAGTCTTGTGTCCTCTGCTTATTAGACTGAATCAGGACCCAAACTTACTCGGGCCCCTCCCAGTCATCCCTAGCTCAGAAGATTTTGGTCATCAAACTACAATTCTTAAGTAATAATTTTTTCATTTCTCCATTTTGGTAATGAAAGACATAGAAAAATGCCAAGCAGAGCTGCTGATTTGTCTGAAATAAGCAGTATTGACTAGAGAATTCTGTTCCAAAGCAGGGAAACATGATGCTGGTAGTTAGTATGTACAGTCTTGTCATTGGTAAATCCGGAATTTCTGGTAAGCTTTGTGAGCAGTTGAAAATGGTTTTCCAACTTGGTGAGAACTTCGGAGACCATTTAAGAACCATTTAAGATGCAACTTGAGAGCATCTTCTCCAGGAAGCCTTTGACACCCTTGCTGGTCCAAGCATGTCAGAGAACCCTACACATAAAAGTATCAGTGGTGTTAGAAGTGTGGTCCCAGGCCAGTAGCATCTGCATCTCCTGGGAATGTGTTAGAAAAACAAATTCTTAGGCCCTGCCCCAGACCTGTTAATCAGAAACTCTGGGTGGAGCCCTGAAATCTTTGTTGAAACAAGCCCTCCAGGTAATTCTGATGCATGCTCAAGTTTGAGAATCCCTGCATCCTATTGACAAACATATCATATCAAAACTGTCAGCTTATATGTGTGCCTCCATACTAGACTAGAAGTTGAGGGTACGGACTATTCATTTTTGTATCTACAGCATATACCCACTGTGTGTGTGTCTATATGTGTCCGTGTTTTACAAAAATGGGACTATACAAAATATACTGCTGTAGCCTACTTTTATTTTCCCCTCAACAATATATCATGAACATTCTTTCTTTTGGATACAGGTGTTTTGTGATATGGTATTTGATGGTTGATAACCAATCTTATATTGGTTATATCAAAATTTTTAATCCTCTATTATTATAAGGCAACATGGAGTTAATTTTTTATGAAAATAATGCGTGTGTATACTTAAAAGTCTGTTTAAAAATAGCAGCTCATCCACCTCTCCCCACTCCTCATTCTTACCTCTAGTGGCAATCACTTCTCATCTTCGGGTGACACTATTTACATCCATGTTTTTAAATAACATACATATATTTCTCTGGTGTCTCAACTTTAGACATCTCCTATGAAATTCCTGTGATGGCAATTGAGAATTTTTCTCTCTCAGGTCCCCACACACATTCTTCACCCATTCTCCCAGTATAGCTTTATCATAATTTTTAGTTAAAGCAAAAGTTCAGTGTTTAAAACTGTATAAATAATGTTTATTGCAAAGGCAAGAAATAGGCTATGGTTATGTTTCTTTTCTTGAAAAACTTCTTCCAGTGATATTAATTGCCTTGTATTTTTACTTGCATAGTTTTCTAAACAGTCCATCAGCACTGCCACGTGCACATCAGTATCTTTCCCTGAGTATTCAAACATATGTTCTCCAGGCCTCTCGCATAGTTGACATTATAGGATCCCCACATCACATTTGTTGTTGCACCTCTGGTTCTCAGATCCTTGTCTTCCTCTTTCTTCCCTCATTTTGCTCTAGGACATCTTCCAGGAGCTCCCTAAGAAAGGGTGAATAAGAAAGATCAGTTGTTTTGCATTTTTTTCTGAACAAGTCTTTATTCTACCCTCCTGCTGGACCAATAGTTTGTTAAGAATGGAATTTAGCTGAGAAATCCTTTCCCTAACAATTTTGGAGGAATTGTGCCATCATTTTCTAGTTGGGAGGTCTGATACTATCTTGATTAGTTTCAGACCTTTTGCTCCTTTGTGCCTGACCTGATTTTTTCTCATTAGAAATTTTAAGCATTTTTCATCATCTCTGGAGTCATGATATTTCAATGTAATATGCTTAAGTGTGGGTCCCTTTAAATGAATTGTGCTAGGCTTCAGTAAGCAGTTTGAATATGCAGATTCTGGTTTGTTCTTACACTCTGGGAAATTTTCTTGAATTATTTCTTTGATAATTTCATCCTATCTATTTTTTTCAGTTCTCTTTCTGAAACTTCTGTTAATCGTATATTAGATATGGCTTTGTTCTCTGGTTTTCTCTCCTTTTCTTTTCTCTTTGCTTTTTTATTCTGCTTTTGAGCAGATTTACTTAAATGTATGTTCTGATGATTAGGTTTTTGATATTCAGCTATTAAATTTTTCCTTTTCAAGAGTTCTTTTGCATTCTTGGTTTATTTCTGTTCCATAACAACCTGTTTTTTTTTTATAGATGCAGTATCTTTTTTATTTATATCGTGTCATTACATTTTTTATGTTTCCTGCACATATTATGTGTGCATATTATTTTTTACCGTTCCCTCTTTTTCTGTTTGTTTTGATTATTGGCTTTCATTTTGGAAGCTTTCCTCAATTTATGGCAATCTTCTGCTGCTGATTTATATTTAAGAATAAAGCAGAGAATGAAAGCTGACTGAAAGTTGTGTGTTGGGTGGAGGGTTTTGTGTTCACTGTAGCTTGTTCTTGCTGATCCAACTTTTTTGAGGACTCCTAATTTTGTATATGTAGGTTTTACTCTAGGGAGACATACGATTTCTTCAGGAAACACCCCAGTCTCCTGGGGATATAACCTTGGTTGCTGGGATGCTGAGGATCTTGCCATTCAGTGTGCATATTTGGGAGATTTAGCTACCAGGTTTTACCCCCACTTTCCATTGTGCCACTGCTCTCTTTATTTCAGTTACTCTAGATGAGAACTCTGCCTCCCCTCTGAGGGATGAGTAGTTCTCTAACTACTGACTTTGAAGAAATACTCCATCAATCTTTCAGCCCAGCATTTTGCTTCGCCTTTTAGGGTACGTTGGATTCTTAGTCTAACTGTTACTATCCCTACAAATGAAAGTTGCTTAAATTTTCAGAGCTTCCTTACCACTCCCCATGAAATGCCAACCTTGCAAGGGCATTGTAAGGACTGAATGAATTATATATATACAAACACTTTGTGAACTAACTGCAATACATTTCTTCTTTTTTTTTTTTTAACATCTTTATTGGAGTATAATTGCTTTACAATGATGTGTTCGTTTCTGCTTTATAACAAAGTGAATCAGCTATACATATACATATATCCCCATATCTCTTCCCTTTTGCGTCTCCCTCCCTCCCACCCTCCCGATCCCACCCCTCTAGGTGGTCACAAAGCACTGAGCTGATCTCCCTGTGCTATGCGGCTGCTTCCCACTAGCTATCGGTTTTACATTTGGTAGTGTATATATGTCCATGCCACTCTCTCACTTTGTCCCAGCTTCCCCTTCCCCCTCCCCATGTCCTCAAGTCCATTCTCTACGTCTGCATCTTTATTCCTGTCCTGCCCCTAGGTTCTTCAGAACCTTTTTTTTTTTTTAGATTCCATATATATGTGTTAGCATATGGTATTTGTTTTTCTCTTTCTGACTTACTTCACTCTGTATGACAGTCTCTAGGTCCATCCACCTCATTACAAATAACTCAATTTCCTTGCTTTTATGGCTGAGTAATATTCCATTGTATATATGTGCCACATCTTCTTTATCCATTCACCTGTCGATGGACACTTAGGTTGCCCCCATGTCCTGGCTATTATAAATAGAACTGCAAGGAACATTGTGGTACATCACTCTTTTTGAATTACGGTTTTCTGAGGGTATATGCCCAGTAGTGAGATTGCTGGGTTGTACGGTAGTTCTATTTTTAGTTTTTTAAGGAACCTCCAAACTGTTCTCCATAGAGGCTATATCAATTTACATTCCCACCAACAGTGCAACGGTGTTCCCTTTTCTCCACACCCTCTCCAGCATTTATTGTTTGTAGATTTTTTGATGATGTCCATTCTGACTGGTGTGAGATGATACCTCACTGTAGTTTTGATTTGCATTTCTCTACTGATTAATGATGTTGAGCATTCTTTCATGTGTTTGTTGGCAATCTGTATATCTTCTTTGGAGAAATGTCTATTTACGTCTTCTGCGCATTTTTGGATTGGGTTGTTTGTTTTTTTGATATTGAGCTGCATGAGCTGCTTGTGAATTTTAGAGATTAATCCTTTGTCAGTTGCTTCATTTGCAAATATTTTCTCCCATTCTAAGTGTTGTCTTTTCGTCTTGTTTATGGTTTCCTTTGCTGTACAAAAACTTTTAAGTTTCATTAGGTACCATTTGTTTATTTTTGTTTTCATTTCCATTTCTCTAGGAGGTGGGTCAAAAAGGGTCTTGCTGTGATGTATGTCATAGAGTGTTCTGCCTATCTTTTCCTCTAAGAGTTTTATAGTGTCTGGCCTTACATTTAGGTCTTCAATCCATTTTGAGTTTAGTTTTGTGTATGGTGTTAGGGAGTGTTCTAATTTCATTCTTTTACATGTAGCTATCCAGTTTTCCCACCACCACTTATTGAAGAGACTGTCTTTTCTCCATTGTTTATTCTTCCCTCCTTTATCAAAAAGAAGGTGACCATGTGTGCGTGGGTTTATCTCTTGGCTTTCTATCTTGTTCCATTGATCTATATTTCTGTTTTTGTGCCAGTACCATACTGTCTTGATTACTGTAGCTTTGCAGTAGAGTCTGAAGTCTGGGAACCTGATTCCTCTAGTTCCATTTTTCTTTCTCAAGATTGCTTTGGCTACTTGGGGTCTTTTGTGTTTTTATACAAATTGTGAAATTTTTTGTTCTAGTTCTGTGAAAAATGCCATTGGTAATTTGATACGGATTGCGTTGAATCTGTAGATTGCTTTGCGTAGTATAGTCATTTTCACAATGTTGATTCTTCCAATCCAAGAACATGGTATATCTCTCCATCTATTTGTATCATCTTTAATTTCTTTCATCAGTGTCTTATAGTTTTCTGCATACAGGTCTTTTGTCTCCTTAGGTCGGTTTATTCCTAGGTATTTTATTCTTTTTGTTGCAGTGGTAAATGGGAGTGTTTCCTTAATTTCACTTTCAGATTTTTCATCATTAGTGTATAGGAATGCAAGAGATTTCTGTGCATTAATTTTGTATCCTGCTACTTTACCAAATTCATTGATTAGCTCTAGTAGTTTTCTGGTGGCATCTTTAGGATTCTCTATGTATAGTATCATGTCATCTGCAAACAGTGACAGCTTTACTTCTTCTTTTCCAATTTGGATTCCTTTTATTTCCTTTTCTTCTCTGATTGCTGTGGCTAAAACTTCCAAAATGCAATACATTTCTGCAATAAGGTTGTGACTCCTCTGTGTGGCATTAGCTGAGACCCTCATACTTTTGCACCAGCGTGCCCAGTGCTACATTGCTGCAAATTTGTATGGTCTACTGCAGTTTACAAAGTGCTTTTATGTATTCCTGAAGGCAGAGGAGAATGAACCTACCTCTTCAGTGTCTGGAAACTAGTGAGAAATTTTTTTTAAGTCTTGTATAATCTTAAAAATACACATTGATCTTGCATCTTGCTCCATAAAGTATCTGTTTTAATATAAAAATAATGTTCTTAGATCCCTTATCATGGAAAGAAACTGACAATTCAGGAAGATGTACTATTATGTCTGGGATTTATATACTCCTAGCATGTCAGTAAATATCACTAGGAGTGAACATACCTCTGCTTAAGTTGTATAGAAAGAACTTATTTTTTGTTTTTTTTAAATTTTTATTTATTTATTTATTTATTTATGACTGTGTAGGGTCTTCGTTTCTGTGCGAGGGCTTTCTCTAGTTGCGGCAAGTGGGGGCCACTTTCATCGCGGTTCGCGGGCTTCTCATTATCGCGGCCTTTCTTGTTGCGGAGCACAGGCTCCAGACGCGCAGGCTCAGTAGTTGTGGCTCACGGACCTAGTTGCTCCACGGCATGTGGGATCTTCCCAGACCAGGGCTCGAACCCATGTCCCCTGCATTAGCAGGCAGATTCTCAATCGCTGCGCCACCAGGGAAGCCCCTAGAAAGAACTTCTAAGCTATCAGTTCTGAGAAATTTTGTTTCTTCCCTTTCTAGTTTTTCTTTTTATATAAATTTATTATTGTTATTTATTTATTTTTGGCTGCATTTGGTCTTCTTTGCTGCGTGCAGGCTTTTCTCTAGTTGTGGTGAGCGGGGGCTACTCTTCGTTGCGGTGCACCGGCTTCTCATTGCAGTGGCTTCTCTTGTTGTGGAGCATGGGTTCTAGGCGCACGGGCTCAGTAGTTGTGTCTTGCGGGTTCTAGAACGCAGGCTCAGTAGTTGTGGTGCATGGGGTTATTTGCTCAGAGGCATGTGGGATCTTCCTTGACCAGGGCTCAAACCTGTGTCCCCTGCATTGGCAGGCAGATTCTTAATCACTGCGCCACCAGGGAAGTCCCCTTTCCTAGTTTTTAAACTTAGATTCAAGATGGCCTGACGAATTAAAATAGTGTCCTTAGACAATTAGGCACCCCTGTCTAACAGAAATATGGGGATAGAATGGGATTGATTGTGGGCTGCTGGGGGGGAGTAGCTTATTACAAGTTTGTAAACATGCTTGCTCCCTATCACTGTACAAAACAATAAAAATTGCCAGGAGAGTGGAGAAGAAAATTAGCAGTGTTTCCATATTACAGGGGAGAAAAGTGGTGACACTGCAAGCAGAAATTATAGGCTATGCTCATTTAAATAAATACAGATAACAAATATGAACTTGGTTGAATGCAAAAAGTCTATTTTATTTTCTGTGCATCCACTATAAGGAATAGCATCCCATATTGATTATTTAAAAATGGAAATACTGGCTACTTCTATCAGATGTTTTAACATGGGCAATGCTGTGGGATAGTTCTCATAAGTTTCTCCCTTCCTTAATCTCCATCATTCCCTGACTCCCAGCCATCCTAAGTAAATATCCAAATTAAGTGAAAACCATGTTCATGCTTAGCAAACACAGTTTTTTGTTTTTTTTATTGAAGTACAGTTAATTTACAATAATCTGTTAGTTTCAGGTGTACAGCAAAGTTATTCAGTTATATATTGTTTTCCAGATTATTTTCATTATAGGTTATTATGAGATATTCAATATAATTCCTTGTGTTATACATAAATCCTTGTTATCTATTTTACGTATCGTAGTTAGTATCTGTTATTCCCATACTCCTATTTTATCTCTCCTACCACCCTCCCTTTCCCCTTTGGTAACCATAAGTTTGGTTTCTACGTCTATAAGTCTATTTCTGTTTTGTATGTAGATTCATTGTATTATTTTATAGATTCTACGTATAAGTGAGATCATATAATATTTGTCTTTCTCTGTCTGACTTACTTCACTTAGTATGATATTGCCTAGGTCCATCCATGAGGCTGCAAATGGCAATGTTTTATTCTTGTTTATGGCTGAGTAATATTCCATTATATATATATATAGCATCTTCTTAAACCACTCATCTGTTGATGAGTTGTTTCCATGTCTAGAGTACTGTAAATAGTGGTACTATGAGCATTGGGGTGCATGTATCTTTTCAAATTAGTTTTCATCTTTTCTGGATATATGCCCAGGAGTGGGATTGCTGGATCATATAGTAGCTCTATTTTTAGTTTTTTTAAGGAATCTCCATACTGTTCTCCATAGTGACTGTACCAATTTACATTCTCACCAACAGTGTAGGAGGGTTCCTTTTTCTCCACACCCTTTCCAGCATTTATTATTTGTAGACTTTTGGATGATGGCCACTCTGACCAGTGTGAGTTCATACCTCATTGTGGTTTTGATTTGCATTTCTCTATTAATTAGTGGTGTTGAGCATCTTTTCATGTGCCTATTGCCCATCTGTATTTCTTCTTTGGAGAAATGTCTATTTAGGTCTTCTGCCCATTTTTTTGATTGGGTTGGGTTTTTGTTTTGATATTGAGTTTATGAGCTGTTTGTATAATTTGGAAATTAAGCCCTTGTTGGTTACATCATTTGCAGATATTTTTTCTTGTTTTGTAGGTTGTGTTTTCATTTTGTTGATGGTTTCCTTTGCTGTGCAAAAGCTTTTAAGTTTGGTTAGGTCCCGTTTGTTTATTTTTAGCAAACACAGATTTGATGCAAAGCCTCTAGATCTTTTCAAACTTGTTGATGCCCTTAAGCACTTCCTTCAATTCTATATAGAACTCTGGAGCTGCCATTGTGTGCTTGTGTGTCTGTTAAAATACACATAATATGAAAGTTACCATTTTAACCATTTTAAAGTGTATAATTCAGTGATGTTTAGTACATTTACAATGTGCAACCATCACTACTATCTAGTGTCAGATCGTTTGCATCCCACAAAAGGAAAAGCCATACCAATTAAGCAGGTACTCCCTATTAGCCCCTGACATTCACTCATTAATCTGCTTTCTGTCTCTATGAATTTGCTTATTCTGGATATTTTGTATAAATGGAATCATACAGTATGTGGTCTTCTGTATTTGACGTCTTTCACTTAGCATGATATGTTCAAGGTTTGTCCATGTTTTAGCGTGTGTCAGTACTTTATTCCTTTTTATGGCGGAATAATATTCCATTGTCTGGATATACCACATTTTATTAATCCATTCATCAGTTGAACAATTCATCAGATGAACAATTTGAATTGCTTCTACCTTTTGGTTATTGTGAATAGTGCTGCTATGAATATTCTTGTACAAGTCTTTGTTTGAACACTAGTTTTCAGTTCTTTTAGGTATATACCTCAGAGTGGAATTTTTGTATCTCATGATGATTCTATGTTTAATTTATTGAGGAATTGCCAAATGGTTTTATACCATAACTGCACTATTTTACATTTCTTCTAGCAATATATGAGGGTTTCAATTTCTCTATATCCTTACCAACACTTATTTTTTTTCTTTCTTTTTTTTAATAGCTATCATAATCCATGTGAGTTGGCATCTCGTTGTGGTTTTGGTTTGCATTTCCATGATGACTAGTGAGACTGAGCATATTTTCATGTGCTTCCTGGCCATTTACATATCTTCTTTGGAGACATGTCAAATCTTTTGCCCATTTTTAAAATTCGGTTGCCTTTGTGCCATGAAGTTTTAAGCATAAAGCTTGAGACAAAATGGAAGCTACTTGTGGTTATTTTGTTAGAAATTATACCACTTGGAAAAGTCTCAAGGATAAATTTTGCTAATTTCTTTGTCCACTATTCTCTAAGAAGTCCCGTTCTCATTTCTTTCCCTTTGATCATTGGTCCCCTGGCTGCATCTGTCAAGAAACAAGGTGATCTTTGATTCCAGCAAATAAATGATGCACTGCAAAACCAAGTCCCACTATTGCACCTGAAGTTTCATCACTGTGGGTTTCCAGGAGTCGGCATTGCCTTCAAAGACAATTGTTAAATGGCCCTGGCTTCATTCTTCTTCACTTGCATTAGCAACTGCTATAAGCAGTAACAAGATAATAACCCAAACCAGCATCCTGTTATCATTCATTTATTTGATTTAATACATAGAGATGTAGTCTCTTAAAGAGCATTTACTTTTCTTCTTCACATCATCAAAATCATTCTCAATGGAAACATTTAGCCTGATAATGGGGATGAATTCCTTTTTAGATCCAGTGAATAGGCTGGGGACTCAGAATTCCTGATTTTGTTTAAGCATTTTGGGTAAATGGGTAGGAGAAGGAATGGTAGTAGATTTTACCATGGTTTGGTTAGGCTTCTGTAGTCAGGCGAGTAGGAGTAATGTTTGTGATCATTTTATTTGAATATCTTATTTATTAAAGTAAGATCAGAACATAAAAAAATATAACTTAGGAAAGATGGAAGTGGAAATTGAATCTTAGCAGTCAAGATTGGTCATTGTCTTATTTAATCTGTCTCTGGTTTTTTCTTCTTGTCTATAAAATTTTTCTTCATGATACCCTGTATCTGCTGGTAGTTTGTATTCTCCATAGACTCCTCTAACTATGCAAGACACATAGTGATCAATGATCAGTTATCATTTGAATCTTAGTTCAATTTAATGAGCTGTGCTTTATACTTAAGTTGTCTCTCCCCTGGTGGTTGCCCATGGCAGACTTTGGAGTTTGATAGCTCTTCACTCATTATTCTACATTTCATCTCTAAGTAATTATACCCTGTGCCCTTAAGCCTCAAAAGCATCAAAATATTTAAAATTACACAATTAAACTCTTCAGATAACAGTATTAAAACTTTAGGTAAAGATACTCGGGACCAATGATGCTTCATGCTGGAGCCTTTATTCTACATCTTTCTTCTCTAAAGACTTCAGGCCATGGTCTCCCTCTCAGCATGAACAACTGCCATGCTTGTACAAGTTCAGGGGACCCAGCCTCAAAAAGTACAGTCATTCAGGATATCATTTTGCAAGGGAGCTCTTGCCACCAGCTTTGAGGGAGAAAGCAGAATGATGATCTTGATGTTGACAGTGGTAGTGATAGTAGCAGCGAGCATGTGTTGGACTTCTGGTACAGTGCTAAGCTCCTTATTCTACATCATCCTACTTAAACCTTATCACAACTCCACTAGGTGGGTATCATAATCTTTTCATTTTACAGATGGAAAGACTGAGGCTCAGAAGGCTGTTCAAGGTCACTCAAGTAGTAAAAGGCAGAATAAGTATTGAGACTTTGGTTACCCTGACTGAAGCCCTGAAAAGGCAAGGTGGGCAGGTTCTTGAAGGTACCTAGCATGTCTTTAGCATGGCCTCCTATGGGCAGTGTACCTGACTCTCCCAGTCCGGCTGGTCACATGGCCTCCTGTTTCCTCAGCATCCTGTACATCTAAAGCAGCTGATGTCATCCGTGTAATAATTATACCACACTTGTCTCCATCTTCCCAGATTGTGAACTGCTAGAGAGCATAGGTGCTGTGTCTTTTATCTCTCTGTATTAAGGACACAATACAGAGAAGGAACTCAAAATCTGTGGAATGAGTGGTTGAATTAACGGAAAAAAAAAATGTGTGTGTGAGTGAACTAATAGGTTATTTCCTGGTTTCTCTCCCAACTCTTCATATAAATGGGCCCAGCCATCACCATAGGTCCCTGGGTAAATGATCCTATTGTTTTTCTCTTTAGTTTCTCCAGTCCCCATTATTTCTTTTTTAGGCTGCACAATTGGCAGTTATATATAAGCTAAGCCAAATCAAACCTTTTAGAATTGTGAATCTCTATCCATTAGTGGGTCTTGAAATTAATTTAGTGGGTAGTAGTCAGCATTTTTTAAAGAAATAAACAGACCAGAAAAGAATACAACTTATCAGCATGCATGGCACATAGAAAGATACAGTATTTGTTTCAGATGGATGGATAAATAGAAGAGTCACTTGTATCAATAGCACTTTTTAAATATCATACATTAAGGCATGTTTTAAGTAGAGCAAATGCCACACTGGCATTTAGGAAAGTGTATTTCAAAATGTTTGAACACTATCTACACTAAGAAAAACATTTTATGTTGTTATTTAGTATATATCTGAGTGTGTGCTAGATTGCTATGTGAAGTATATTGCTTACTGTTTGAAATACACCATCATAAATGACATCCCAATGTGTGACCTGTGACCCAACGTCACTTGTCCTGCTTAAACAGTTCCTAAAGTTTTACATTTAGTCAGCTTTTGTAAAAATTATGGCCAAGATTTAGGAAGTTTTCTCCTAGTACAATTATTTTAACATTTTCTGATCAAAAATAAAAATACCACAGAGAATTTTAATAGGAAAAACATAGAAAGTTTTTAAAAATTTAATAGCGGAAGCTTAACTTTAAAATTCACAGGATTATTTCATTTTTGTACTCTTCTTTAAACTTGCTCCTCCAAATGTTAACCTAAAAGCACTGCTACTTTAGGTAAATTGTGGGGCTCCATTTGTATCAGTCAATAGCATTAAGATAGGATTTAAACTTCAACTTGCTGTGAGGGAGCCCAGCTTTGCTGTGGAATGCATTCATGTGCAGAGCTGCCTTGCACAGCTCATTGGAGATAAGACAGTTTTGACCTCACATGCCAAACTTTTGTCACTTTGTCTATTTTCATAATTCTCTATAACTCTGCAGAGACACGCTTTTGATCGGTTTAGTAGCAAACTGAAAATGTTCTTTAAAAACTCCAGTACTGAAGAATACCCAAGCAATACTGCTCTTCCTAAAACAAACATTTGTTGGGTGCTTACTCTGAGCGAGGTCATTATGGGACAATAGAATTACAAAGTGAGCAAGGTACAATTCCTGCTCTAAAGGATCACCTGGTCTATGAGCTTTCCCACTTTAAGACTTGGTTCCATCTTGCCTGGGTCTATGGGTAGACTGAAGGTCCTCCACCTGCCCTCCAGGCCCACTCTATGATCTTCACCTAGCTCTCTGCCCTGGGAGGTCAGCTCATATGGATTGCAGCCAAGGACTCTTTTGCTCTCTGCCCTCTGGTTGGGTTTAGCCAGTGGGTGGCCTGGCAGGAGATCAGAAGGAAGGAGGAGAATGAGGTAGGAGTATTTATTCTCCCAGCTCCCTCCTTGCAAAGTCATGCCAGGCAGGCTCTGTTGCTGTACCGAAAATCAGAGCTCCTTTCAGGCACTCTCTCCACACAGTTGTTTCTGCCTCTGTGTTCCAGTGACCACTGCCCCTCCTCTTGTTTCTCCAGTGCCCCACTGTTGCCAGGTCTGGGGTACAGCATATCACCATGGTTTCTCTACCCTGCCCGCTTCTTTATAGATCATCCCTTCAGCATTGTGTGCCTTGACGGAGCACCACTTTCACTCTAACGTTTTCCTTTAAAATCTTCCAGTTCTCCTGACTTATGCCTTAGCTAATTTTCTGACAGACACAGTTGAAACAATTTCAGAAGACTTATTTATTTTTAGATATGTTTCCAGGAAGCCATCTGATTAATCAGTATGGAAAGGTATTTAAAACCACAACCGCTGGTTCCTACAAATATATTTTATCTCTATCTAACACATACTTGAAAAGCTCAATAAATATTTGTCATTGTGGGTGATGTTGATCACGACCCATGCAGTGGTCACAGCCTTAGTCGTTAATTACCCAGTTCACTAGGCTTTGTGGCAGGTATCCTGGGAGGAAGACTCCTGTGGAAGAATGAGGGAACTGACCGTCTTGCTAACAAATTTGCCACCAGCCCCCAATGTACAAGTCCTAGTTGGGTGTTGTCGTCTGTTCTCAGGGAAGAATGAAAGAGTATGGGGTGATAACCTAAACCCTGGCAACAGCAATAACAGAGCCAGTGGCCATTTATTCATTGTCTGCTGTATGCCACACATTGTATTGGGCAGGCATCATACTAGGATCTTTACATTATCATCTTATTTGGTCATTGCAATTGCTGTACAAGGTAGCTCTTTTTTTTTTTTAAACAATATTATTATTTTTTTAAATAAATAAATTTATTTATTTATTTTTGGCTGTGTTGGGTCTCCATTGCTGCACGCGGGCTCTCTTTAGATGCGGCGAGCGGGGGCTGTTCTTCGCTGTGGTGCGCGGGCTTCTCGTTGCGGTGGCTTCTCTTGTTGCAGAGCACGGGCTCTCGGTGCGCGGACTTCAGTAATTGTGGCATACGGGCTCAGGAGTTGTGACTTGCGGGCTCTAGAGCACAGGCTCAGTAGTTGTGGTGCACGAGCTTAGTTGCTCCACGGCATGTAGGATCTTCCCGGACCAGGAATCGAACCCGTGTCCCCTGCATTGGCAAGTGGATTCTTAACCACTGTGCCACCAGGGGAGTCTCTACCAGGTGGCTCTTAATTCCATTTTATAGATGAAGAAGCTGAGAGTTGAAGAGGATAAGTGACTTGTGCAGGATTACACAGCTAGCTTCAGAACTAAGATTTGAACTTAGCCTCATCTAAGTCAGAAGTGTTCTTTCCACTATTCCATCTCCCAAAAGCCTCTTTGTTTTTGCCATCAACTTTGCCAAAAGTCTCATTTGCCATCATGTTTGATCTTATCAAAGCTTCAAACATGTTTTAAAAAGCAGGCATTCTATAAATTGTGGGGGAAAAAATCTGATTGGGATCCATTTCTTCCCTTCGAGTGGTAAAAGATTAAAGAGAATGGAATTTGAAGGAGAAGGAGGAGGAATAAATGAACTATATATTAGCAAAGGACTTTGGAAACCCTCAAGTAAATAACAATCAAACATTGAATTTTCTGCATTTTAGATATTGAGTCATTTGCCCTACAACCCAATGAGGCTTTCTCCTGAACTTGTGTCCTTGGAGAATAAAAGGCTTTACCACTGACCAACTGATTTACTTCTAAGTGCTTTTAAAAGAACCCTACCTACCCTTTATTCCCTTGGAAGCAAGAATTTCCCAGAGTTTCTATGCTAAGATGAGGGAATGGGGCTAAAAGAAAAGAGAAAGCCAAGAAGTCTACCTGAAAACTGTCAGTATCATCTCAATGGGGAGTTATGATGTTTTGACTTCAATGAAAGAGCAAAAGCAAGCAAGCCAGCTGGTTATAAATTTAATTAGTGAAAATACTACCTGAGGCCTAAAACATTCAACAGTACAGCCATTGATTCTTCTTTCTAGTTAGTTCATTGGGGAGTCGTTGCTGTATTTGATATGGTGAACTTCAAATTGTCTTACTTTATCATTTAAATGTTGTATCAGCCATACCCTGAAAGCAGCTGAGGAGTTGCATACTTACTGGGAAAAGACAAGAGAGTGTTTTTCACTTCTTTTAGGAACAAATATTCTTTGGTTGACAGGTTTTCCCTGTTAGGGAGGATTGCTATTGTTCCCTATTCTTTTCCAATCCTCCTTTGTTTTCACCACGATGTTGCATTTCCTCAGTTCTGTGTGAGGCACTGGGAGAGGGTAAATCATGATGTTCCAGGTCTACGTTCTTTCTGGTCTTTCTTAACCTCTGGGATTATTTTCTTTAACGTAGTTGTTGGAAAGTCAGCTGTTACCTGCCAGAAAATAAAACAACCAATTTTTCGTTCCAAGTTAAATAAGCATTGAAAAATCAGCATTCTACAGGGACCATTAGCTTATGTATCACTGTAAAATGTTTTATGACTCTTGGTATAAAGAAAGCTCATATAGAAATAAATTGTGTCATAACAAACATTTCTCCCTGTGGTGGTTTGTAATAGCCTTAACATCAAATAAATCTAGATTGAATATTGTTAGTCTCCAGAAAAACTGACCTTCAATTTCAAATAGTTGTTTTAAATCATTGTGATGATGACACTGACTCAGATATAAGGAGATACAAACTTGTATCAACTCCCTAGATCATCTTTTATTTAGAAGAGGAGAGATGTCTCAATGAGCTGAAATTGCTCTGGAGTGACCCATTTTATTTACATATCTGCTTGTTCTGACTACCACTTCACCAAATGAGAATCCATCACATAGCTCCCCGGGGTTCTTGAGAGAGCAACTCATAGAAATACACAGATTAAAACCCATGAGCAGTTACCATCTTACATCTGTAGATTAGAAATTCTCTTAAAAGTATTATAGTCACTGCTGGTACAATATTGGTGAAGCTGCTGAACTCATATCCTATTGGTAGCAACACAGTTGCTTTAAAAAGCATTTTGACAATACATAGAAGTGTCTATATCCTTTAATCCTATATTTACACTTCTGGGAATTTAGCCTAAGGAAATCATTTAGAAGAATAAAAAAAGCTAAGATGTTCATTGCAGAATTTTTTATATTAGTGAACAGTTAGAGACAACTCAAGTACTCAGCAAATTGAGAGTCAGTCAATTTTTTTAATCTATGTGGATTTAGATACATGAAGTTTAATTGGTGACATATAAAATTTCATGATATAGGGCTCAGTGAAAAAATATGATTATGAGGATATGAAGTTATTGTGAGTGTATGAAGAAACAGAATTTGGTAAAATGTGTTCAAATTTAGCTTTTAAATTTAATTTTAGTTTTACAATGTTGTTTTGCGTTCAGCAATAGTTAGGATCTAAAAACTACCTAACTCTAAAGATTAATATCAATGAGAAAGATTTTATATTTTTTATTGGAACTTTGCTAAGATATTGTAGCTGTTCAAATGTAAATCTTTGGGCCTGAGAGCGTCAAGGACTTGGAAAATTGACTTTTAACTGATTAAATTTAAGCAAAAGAGAAACCAAATAGGTAATCAGAAGAGTTAGACATCTTTCCATAATAATGAAATCTTCCCTTCATGTTCTTTTTGGGGTTTTTTTATTATGCTCGTGCCTCGAGTGAGAATCTCTCATCAGATAATTTAGACAGAAGTCATTTTCCTTAACATGTTGCATCAGTGTAGTTTGTGGGGCATGAACTGAAAAATCCTTATATGAGTGGGGTAGATAGGCTTTGTGGGAAAGCTGTATCCCAAAGAACCACAGGACAGAAAGGGAATATGAAAATATCCCTGCCAGGCTTGAATCAGACGTAAAAGTATCCATGGAAAAAGACCTGTTGGAAATAACCTAAATACCCAACAATAAAGGATTGGTTATATAAAGCATGTTCTAGTCATACTGCGGACTATTAAATGGGCATTGAAAGTAAAGTAGAAAAATATCTGTCAATCAAGTAAATGTCTACAGTAAAGTTTTGTGAATAAAAGTGAGATAGAAAATTATGAATAGGACATGACTCCAGTTTTTACACTCTCACTCATAAGAAAAGGAAGTTAAAGAGATGTAAACTTGTCAATAGTGGTCACCTGACTAGTGGGATAGCAGGCAATTAATTCTATATTCATCCCATATTCTCCAATTTTTTTCTCCCTTAATTAAGAGAAAGTTGTTTGTAAAAATTGTTTCTTGAATTTAATACAGGTACTTAAATACATAGTGATCGAACTGATGCCTGAAACAATTTTAGAAAGAGGTAATATATAAATTAAGATAAAATGAAATAAAATAAAATGCAATTTTGATTGCATCAATTGACTGAAAGTCCACAGCAGTGTCCAGATAAGGTTATTTGCTTTTTATGTAACTCCACCAGTGAGTAACTTGTGTTGAAATGCCAAATATTGGGATTTATGCAAGCTCTTGCTGACACTCTAATGTTTTCTTTTTTTTTTTTCTGAAAATCTTTTTTGCTAAAATTATGGTATTATATATACTAGAATCAATCATTCTTCCTCCCTGCCTTCCTCCCTCCCCTCCTTCCACCCTCCTTCCTTTCAGTTCTACAGCAGTAAGCAGAGTGAGTGAGGATGGGTTTAGCTCAGTTTGCCCATTTGTGAAAAGTCTTGGGTTCATAAAATCTTGATAAAATGAAAGCAGCAGAGAGCAAAGACCCTCACCTAAGTACTGGTTAGTAACTAGATAAAGCCTTTACTTCCATATTGTTTAGTGCCTATGATTTAAATGGCTATTTGGGTCACATTGATGAAGAGTCTGATGTTAGCCTTCTAGATTCATACAGTAAGAAGCAAAAAATCCTTTAGCCTTGAATTTTACTAAATAGAACACCCTGCAAAAAAGACAATGTTGTATGTATTTCTTGGTTGTAAGTATACTGAGGGAGATTCGCCCCCAAATTTGTCAGCTTCTCATCGCTCAATATACCAGCCCTGCAGTAAATGAAACGACGTAAGCTCTCGAGGCTACTACCTTCACCCACACCACTAAAAGGATTGATAAATGGGGAGTTTAGTCATAGTTTTGTTCCTGTTCTTTACTCATTTTTTACCAAAATATTATGTCTTTTCTTGTTATACTTGAGAATCTAGACACCTATCATTTGAGATTGAGGGACTATGGAATTCCAGGTCCAGAGTATGAAGGGCCAGTGTAGTTAATTAGAAGGGGTTTCTAATCAATAGCAAAAACTATGGAAATTTCTCCTAAACTTTTTAGTGGTTTTGAGTAAATATTTACGAAGTAGAAAAAAGAAGGAGGCAAGAAAAGAAGGACGGAATCAAGAGAGGCAAGGAGGAAGGAAGGGAGATACTCTGGCATCACCCACAAAAAAATAATAGTCTTTCTCACTGTATTTGCAGGTGGGGACTCATTGCTTTTTCTGCCTCAGTAGTATAAAAGAAAAAGTGACACGAAGGATAACTTATTGATTATTACAATATTATTAGCTAGGTAGTAAAATAATATTATTTATGCAGGAGACAATTATTGTATCTATTTCTTTTAAATTCCTCTGGTTATGTGTTGCAATGATTTAGCCTGGGAGTTAGCCAAAATTGTTGGGGTTTTTTTCCCTAACAAAAGACTATTGTTGAAAGACTTCTTTTTCCCTGTTTATTGCTACCCTAACACAACACACGTCCTCCTGTTTCCTCCTTCATGTCCTCCTCATTTACATTTTTGCTACTTTATTATGGATTTGAAGGATATCTAATAGCACAAAACATCAGATTGCCCCAGGATCCAGCACATTGTCTTGCATAGTGTAGGCGCTCAGTAAATATTGAATAAATTCAATTCAGAACCTTGGGGGGGAAAGTCACAAATTTATCAAATAATTCACAAAGAGACAGATACCTGGCAGCTAATCCAGTTAACTGTATTAAGGAAAGCTGAATCCAGAACATGTTTCAAATCATTTCTTTTCTTACAAAAGTTTTGTTTAGTGGCTAGAACACTTGTATCTCAGTATGTTGATCAAATGTGACTTGAGCCAGGGAGGTTCACAATAAATAACACCAGGAGGCTTATGAATGATGTATAAAGCCCACCGATTTAATGACAGGTGAGGCAGAGGAGAGCAGTTACTTCATTTCAGAAGAGCCAAAGCCTTGGCAGTGGAATACCACCATGAGAATACTGAGTGGCTGTGACTGGTTTGTAGTAAGCTCCTATAATGAAAAAAGTTTGAAATGTTCTGACGGGTATTTGATTTTTCTTTTTTTTTCTGTATTAATGGAGCCATTGCTTACGGTGAGCACAAACGAAAATGGCCCCTTTTGCTTCTCTAACATTTGCCCAGTGGAGATTATGTGGTCCAGCTGAGTGGCATTTCCAGTATTAACCTCTTTTTACTTGCAGTGAAACTATACTTTTTTTTGGAAACAGGATCCTTCATGACTTGTTTTCTCTCTAAAGCTTAGGTTCTGCAACACATCAATCAAAGGATTGATTGCATTGCTACTGTGTGCCTAGTACTGTGATTCTCTGTGATTGACTTAATAGAAACATATCATAATACTGTTGGGTGGAAATGAATCATAGCTCATGGGTGAAAGAGATTCTAAGTGAAACTAATTGACTGCCAGCATCTAGGAATGGGGCATGATCTGGTAGATAGTCTAACAAAAGACTGGCCTCGTTTCCCACTAGGTCTATTCTACTTCTGCATATAAAACCAATCACCCATTCTTATGTTTATTCCTTAAATAAAGCTCTTATTGTATCAGCCAGGATTCTTTTTATTTCCAAGTAAGATGAAATTTCCAGCTAAAAATGGCTTAAGCAACTTAGGAAGTTATTATATCACAAGCATAAAATACATTTTCTCCTGTGTTGTCTGTATTTTCAAACAGGTTTTTCCCTCATACGTACCCAAATCCAAGAGGAAGAAAAATCAAGGGCTTTCCTCCCCAAGAATTTGGACAAAAACTAAAGTTCTGATTACTTTAGTCCAAGTCAGGTCACATGTCCATCTCAAGAACCCATCACTGAGGCCAAGGTTTTGCCTGGGTGAACTATTCTCCCCTGGAGCCAAGATCAGCTCCAACTGGGCTGAGCATGGGACAAGGATGCTTTTGCTCAGGTGCTTTTACCAGAAGCAGGAACTGGCTGCTGTAAGCAGATGGCAGATGTCTATTCTACTGACTGACAGCCAGGCCTTGTGCTGGTTGTTGATAGAAGGACAAGCATGACTTGGTTTCTTCTTTCCCTCTCAGAATCTCACCCCGTTGCCAATTCATCTTCTTAAGTCAAAGTTCTAATCCTTTCCTACTACTCCTCAATAATGTTGCTGGTTCCTTATTATCTATTGATTAAAATACTAACTTCTCGGTTAACCTCCAAATCCAGGCAAAAGCAACTGGTCACATATCTTTTGGGTTTTCCTGCCTCCATGGCTTTGCCCTGGAACATTTTTCTCCATGCCTATCAATGGTAGTCTGAATCTCTTTCAGGTCCAGTTCAAATATATCTTCACTGATACACTGAAACACCCACTGAGTTCCTTATTCTAGTGTTTGTAGCACTTAATATGAACTTACGTTATAGCACTGACTGTTTATTTAACAAATATTTATCGAATGCTTACTATATGCTTATAGCTGTTCCAAGTGTTTAAAGTATTTTTCCTACTTTGTATTATTGTTCATGGTATTCTTGTCTTTTTTCTCCAGTGATTTATAAGCTCCTCAAAAGGAGGATCCTTAAAGGCAGTGACATACCTACTCATTGTGGGCAATCAGCATATGCCTCGTGGATGAACAAATGTTCACCAGTTTGCACATATAGTGAGCACTAGCATTTAAAGCTGAAAAGTGTAGGGCCTGTTTTTTCTCAAATCTCTCTCTGCACAGAGTATGGCAACATGCATATACTTAGCATTCAATAAACATTTGTTGACTAAATGAGATAGAAGTGAAAAATATTCAAATACCTAAGAATGAACTATTTGCCCTTTGTTTTACATTCTTCAGTCTTTTGGCATAATTTGTGAAACTTCTTGTTGTCATTGTATTTTTCCAAACAGCTTTCACAAGAATGTCTAAGTTCTGTTTTCAAACTTGAAACAGGATGAAGGTTACTTTTTTAACAATGGGGACTTTTTTCAATAGTTGCACATTTCAACACAATTGACCAATTGTTGTAAGACTGAGTTTTATGAAGTTCTTCTAACAGCCATAGCGCTTTGCAGGCCCATGTTCTGTGCCGGTGTTAGTGAGTAAGGGTATTCAACAGCCCTTGCAAAATTGGTGTATAAGGAGGTAAACACTTGATTTGTGGAGCGACTCGCAAGCACAATGAACACTTGCCTTTATTTGTGAGTTTGTGATTTGAATTGACTAACATTTCAGATGTTTCCATGCAGAAATTTGTTCTAAAATACATAAGCCATGAATGGGCGGGAGAAAAGATCCACTTTCTTGGTCTCAGCCATGCTGGACAAGGACCAAATTTCCCATACTGTGCCTTCCCAACCTGAACAGGAGATGGAAAGTCTCTGCCCTCTTTCTTCTCTTTTCAGTTTCATTGTTCCTCGTCCCTCTTCACAAATAATTTGTCAGCCACCTTAGATGAGTACCAACAGGTGTCAGTTGAAATTGGCAACTAGCATAGCCTTGGTGATTTTGTGAGAGCAGTTTCAGGGAAGCAGTAAAGGCAGAAGCCAGACAGCAGTGGGCTGAACAGCATGAATAGTTGAGTCGCTGAAGTCTGATGAATGAGTCCACAGACTCTGGAGGTGGACCATCCAAGTTCAAACCCAAACTCTGCCAATCACTAGCTGTTGACTGTGGGCAGGTTACTAAATATCTGTCTGCCTCAGTCTCCTCTTCTACCAACTGAGAATAAAAATAGAACCATCTCAAGGCTGTTATGAGGAGTAAATGAGATCAAGTGGGTAAAATGCTTAGAACAGTTCTAGTTTCCTTGAAAGTCCTCAGTAAATATTAGCTGTGGATTTTGATGAGATTGCAAAGACAAGCTGAGATTACTTTTGAAGCTTGGCTATGAGAACTTGAAAGAAAATGAGGTCATAGTTTGCTAGGGGGTAGAGATTAGGAAGTTTATTCCAGATAAGTGAAATATGAATATTTTATAAGCTGGAGGAAAAGAAGTGGTTCTCAGAGAGTGATGCGTTGAAGATGTAGAAAAGTTAGGGCTTAATTGATGGAATAGTATTACTGAGAAGAGGAGGGAGGGTGGAACTTAGAGAAGGGGTGGAAGGATGGATAACCCTTGGATAGGAGGTGTTTCTTGTTTCCTAAGGCTGGGGCTAGGGTGGGGGCAGTAAAGAGAGGCAAAGCTAAGGACACATATGGAGCAGAAAGTTGAAAGCGTTCAAGACTAATAGCTGGTGGTCTTTGTGAAACGGGAACAAGCTCAGCTGGTGGGAGAAAAGAAGTGTCAGGAGTGAGGAATGGAGTAGGACTGGATAAACAAAGTAGTTACGCAGCAGTAACTTCCGGAGACAAGATGACACTGGCCAGAATGTAGAGTCTGACAAAGGAGTGAGAATTCTGGTATGATGAGAAACTGTGCCCACAAAGTGAGACACTGGTGTTTGCTTCCACAAGTGGAACATTTCCAGGTGGTAAGTCTAAGGTGAACATTTGAAAATCATTGTGGTCTACAATGTGAAGTTAGAATTTACAAGGATTCGCCACCAAAAAAAAAAAAGATTCTTCACCACAAATAAATGATTGACATATGTCCACACTTTTCTTGATTTATTGAGTCATCTTTCTCCTTACAAATTTGCAATGCTATTGGAAAGGTAGATTGTAGAGTTGGTTTTGACGCTGCCCCTATACCACCCAATCTGTCCTTGAATATACTTATAGATGGGAAATTAACTTTTTATAGGGCTGACCATTCTATTTTTGAGTAGACTGGAATCCATTAAGGTAGAAACATAAGTGCTAGAATATGGATTTTATTTTATTGTGATGGTCTCACAAAAAGCCTTCCCATCCTACGTGCCCTTCTGCAATGTAATTTTGTCACTTTTCCCATCAAGAGGTGGAGTTTATCCCCTCCCCTTGAATCTGGGCTAGACTTGTGAATTGAATGAAATAAAAGTGACACAGTGCAACTTCTGTGCCTAGGCCCTAGGAGACATTGCCATTTCCATGGTGGCCCTCCGGGAATCCTGAGCTACCATGTAAAAAAGTCCAACTTCTCTGGCCTGCTGGAGAGAGAGGCCAGGTAGATAGAGGCCCTGGGGATGAAAGATCATGGGAAGAGATAGGCCCAGGCAGCCCCAGCTGGCTCAGCCACCCGACAGTGTCACCAGATGTGTCAGTATTGCCAGCTTGATTCCTGCAGCCTCAAGTCAAGTTGCTCCAACCGACGCATGTGGAGCAGAGACAAGCCATTGCCACTGAACTCTGCCCACATTGCAGAAACGTGAGCAGATAAGTGGTGGTTACTACTTTAAGCCTCCGAATTTTGAGAGCTTTATTATGCTGCAGTGGGGTGTGAAGGGGAAGAGTCTCAAGACGGGGGGTCAAATTAAAAGCCCTCGGACATAATCCAGGTGTCAGGTAATGAGCTGGCAAGTAGGGAAAGAGAAGTAGGTGATAATGTGGGAGAACAGTAGATGGCCCGGTTCAGTATGACCTGGTGATTGGATGGGGGGGCAGAGGAGAAAGGAAAATAAAATTATTATGAAACTCTATGTCTGGGAAATAATGTTGTTGTGCACAGCAATATGTCTAGATAAGGAACTGGATTCTTGAGGAAGGTAAGTCCAGTTTACAGTTGTTACTTTTGATGTGACAGCACAACTTCCCTGTAAAACTGCTCCCAGAACAGCTAGAGACACAGGCCGGTAACTGAGGGCCTAGTCGGGGCTGGAGCTGTTAGAGGTTTCAAACAAAAAGATGCAACCAGCTCTCTTTCCCTTTTGTTCCAGCCTGAAGGGTATTTTCTAATTCCTTTCTCCTGTATTTGGAAGCAAAAGCGGAGACATCAAGCAGAAGGGAGAAAGAAAGGAGCGGGAGAGACACATGTGAGAGAAAACAAGCAACGTAGTGCCCTGTGGGATTGCACCTTATTTTAGTAACACCTCTTGGAAGGCTGCACTGCTTAAGTAAAAATAAGAAACACGACACTCAACTAAAATGATCGTCACTTACAGCTTCTCCCTTTAAATAGCCTCAAATGAAAATAAGAAACCCTAACCTCAGCTTTTTAAATCACAATGAAAGGAAAAGAGATGCTTTCCTTTTACGGATTCTTAAACTTTCAGAAAGGGTGCATTTGTGTCTTGAGCAGGATGGCTGTGTGTGTGTGTGTGTGTGTGTGTGTGTGCGTGTATGCATGTGCGTGTGTGTGCACGTGTGCACGCGTAGGGAGAAGGCTGAGATCCCGAGGTGTGAGGTTTCACCTAGCAGGCAATGTCAGGACTTCCCATCGGCCAGGTTGTGCTGTATTTGTGAAAAAAGTGAAAAATAAAGTATACTGCATCTCTTCTAAGGGAGACATTATTGTGTTGAGATTGCATAGTACAAAGATTACTTCCCCTTGCTCTGCGATCAGCTAGAATGGAGTCCAGATCCTTGTCCCATTGCTTACTAACCACGAGGCTTGGACATGCTATTAACCCCTCTGAGCCTCAGTCACTTCAGCTGTAAAATGAGGAGAAGGTTGTCTACCTCATGGGGTTGTTTTGAACAGCCAATGGAATATTGTATGCAAAGCACTTAATCTGGTAAGGGCACAATAAGTGGTACCTATAGTCATAAGAATTAGTGCTAATTTGGGGCTTTGTCATTTTTGGCCTATCAATGAGATGATTTTTCAGAAATGTTTACAGAATAAGGAAATGAGGTCTGAGTGCTTTTAGTCAATGATTTAAATGTAACAATTGTTTAATATAATACTATTTCATAACAGGTCACTTTATAATTTATGTGTCTTTATGATTTCCCTCTTAGGGGACGGATTCCGTTGTTTCACAGAATCTTTGTAAACCTTTAGGCAAACCAAAACTGACATGTTGGTTCCTCCTTATTTCATTGTTCATAATTCTGGATGTAAGAAAATAAACAATGTTCTAATGCAGGATTCAGCAAACTTTTTCTGTGAAAGACCAGATAGTAAATATTTTTGTCTTGCAGGTCACTGATGATCTCTGTCTCATATTCTTCTTTGTTATTTTTTACAACCCTTTAAAAATGTACAAACCATTCTTAGCTCATATGAAAACCGGTTACTCGTTGAATTTAACCCATGGGCTATAGTTCGCAGACTCCTACTATAGTGTAAGTTTGTATTGTTTATTACGAGGGTACAAGTAGTTAACTAGTCCCCTAGTTATAATAAATAAATACTGAAAAAAGAGTGAGAAAATACATTAAGTAAGTAACATGTAAGCGATTCTGATTCTGATTCACACACATGCCGGCTTCAAAAAGACCGTTGATTGCTTGCCTGAATGGAACAGGGCCATTTTCATTGAGAAGCAATGAGCTTAGGTATGATTTTCAGGACTGGAGACCATTCAGCACATTAGTTCTGAACAATATCCTTGTGCTTTGCACAAATTTCTTTCCCCTCCTCAGAGGAGCAGTTTGGATACAGGGTTTTATGGCATCAGGCACAAGTTGCCATTAAAACCCTAAACTGAAAGTCGTGTTGCCCTTTATGAAAATGAACAGCTGGTTAGCCCAGACCATTGGCTGCCGTCACATCTATTTGTGTTGTTTACAAGTAGCTTGAATATCCCTTCACGTTGAGGGGCTTTTAGGACATGTTTCAATCACCCAGTGGGAGGGAAATCCTCGTCAGTGATTAGTGTCTCTTTCAGCCCCTGCACCTTCCTTGGCTCCTGCCTCTCTGGACCCAGGAGAAAAATATTCTCCTGGGTGCCATGATCCAGGATTGTCTTGATCTTTTCTTTTCTGACTTGTGTTCCAACATGCTTCCTTGGAAACACCAGTAATGTCTTTTTCCCCGGCTCTTTGCCCTATTGTCGTGCCTATCTTTCTACTTTCCATTGACTACAAAGAGAAAAAGGAGAAATATTTTTAAAACCTATAAAGTACCCCAAAATATTTATCCCTGGATATGCTGAGAGCAGACCATATTCCTGTGTTTTAATCAAGCATGTTTTTGGTGAGTCCTATATTTTATGTTAAAAGAGGCAGATGGAATCATGACCCACTATCTGAGTAGCACCTTAGCTGAGGTCCTGGTACTCTGTGAGCCAAGCTGGACCAGCAGAGATCCTTTTGGGCGGCTTGGTCTTAGTATAACATAGAGTCTGGAGCAAATTAGGGCAAGGAGCTTCCTGTCTTCCTTTTACCCTAAGCCTACACTGGAGCCTGGCCTTTGGCATCTCACCCATCTAATAAGGAATGAAGGCTGGCTCTGGAAGAGCACATTAGTCAGAGAAGAGAAGCAGCTCAAGATAGAGAGAGCCCGAGCGTGTTTGTCCTGGTTGTCCAGGACAGAGCTGGCCTGTGCTTCCTCTCCCAGCTTTCTTGGGGCCCTTTGCTCCAGACGTTCTCGGGGCAAGGGTTGCACCAAGAGAAAGAGCGCCCTCCAGCCTCCACTCACTGCTTCATTCAGTCATTCATCCACCCAGCACAGATTTATTGAGTAGTTATCATGTGCCAGACACTGTTCTAAGTCCTGGCGACGAAGCAGTGAACATGAAAGACAAGGTATCTCATCATTTTACTCCATACCTTGTTCCAAAGATACCACTTTTCCTCAGGCTCTATCTTTGATCACTTACCTTCAGCACTGTGACACCTGTGGGCCAGTGACAAAGGAAAATATCTTTGAACCAGACCAATCCATAGCATGGTCCTTCTTGGAAGGGTTGATAGGGAGGAGTGATGAAAAGGGAGCTGTGAGTTTCTTCTGCCTACAGGCCCTGTTTCTTACCGTGGATGACGATCTCTCATTCTAACCCCCCTCTAGTTCGCGAGAATAGGGGCAGTACCGTGGGTTTTCATCTCCTAACCTCATCTGATCCTATTCTGTTTGCCTGGTCTGGGCTAATTTCCCTTTAACTGCTTTATGGTCTTTAAATGAAGTCTCAGCCTATTGTAGGCCCACCTTGCAGGTGCCATCTCTATCATGTCACTCACCTTGCAGGTGCCATCTCTATCATGTCATGTGGTCAAAGGTTGTTTTGTTTGGGGTAGGGAAGTTTCTTCTTCACCAAATGTAGACCACCTGTCCTGAGCTTTTGCAAACATGTCCTTTTCTGTTTTGTGGAGGCCCTTTTGGTTTACTTTCTGAGGAAATTTTGTTGAATCCCAGGTTGAACCAATGCTTGTCCAATGTTTGATGTATCCAGGCTTTTCTGTTCTGGTTGATCTACTGTAGGTAATTTTAGAGAGACTTCAGTTCCTCAGTGAAGTCAGATTCCTTGCCATCAGGCCCAGTATCTCTAACTCCCATTCAGATGGGAATGGGCTTTTAATACCCATAAGACAAAATGATTTTTTTTTCTGTTCTAAAATCAAAATATTCCTAGTACTATTATTTTTTACAGTCATGTGGCTGTAGATTTTTTTTCTCTGGTTGACCTTCTTCTTCTCATGTTCAAATTTGTGGCTGTAGCTCTTCCTCTTGTCCAATAATTCATAATACCTTCCTCAGCACAGTATCAACATGCTTAAAGTGGTATTCTGGAGACATACAGCAGAACTGAAATACTATCCACTCCACATACATCTTCACATCATTAGAAGAGGCTACTCCAGGAAGTGATTTGGGTGGGGCCGGTCACTGGAATGTATAGAAAAACAAAGTCAACATTCTTCTTTTTTCCCTAAACCTCACATAACATCATACAATCAAACAAGATCCTGATGTATGGCCTGTAAGGATTCCCCTGAGTATGTGAGTGTCAAACCCTTATTATCCAAATTTTTTATCCCTTTACTGGTCAATCCACCTGTTAAAAAAAAAGTCACATTTTTTATATAACATACTGACCTGAAAGTAGTGAAGTTGTCTATAGTTGTTGGTTAATAAATGCAACAAAATTGACAACTCCCACGTCTATAATTAAATGTGTGAAACTAACAAATGGAAGTAATAGAGAAAGATTTTTTTTTTTCTTTACTGGTCATGTTGTGACATCAAATTGTATTAAATAATGAGAGTGAGAACTTAGAGGATTTGCTTTTCATTATGGTGCAAATTAACATTCAACTACTGATCTGAAATAGATTTGCATAAGAGTTACCACTATCAATAATCATTTAGACTTCATTTTACCCAGATGAATTAGAATCTCTACTGGTAACAAGCAAGACTTTTCCTCTGTATTGCTGAAAAAAGATTAAAATAATAGCTTTTTCTTATAACTGGATCTTATGATTGGACACAAGCCTTGTATATGTGGCGTTCTATATCTGTTCTTAAGTTTCTTTTAAGTGTAAACATGAATTAATGCTTCATGAAACTAAGAAAATAAGATGGAATTCAAAGATGATGTTGGATAGACAAAGGTCAGGAAATCATAGATAGAAAGATATACCAAAATATCACCTAGTCCATTCCCCTGCATGGGATGCATAATACCTCCAGCTGCTATCATACTTAATTGATCTCTGAGGAAGAAAGAGGAAAAAGATCCTTCAGTAATCTGTTTAAGAGTCCCTTCACTCCTGCCCCAAATACTAGTCCTTCAAACCCTCTTTATAGCGGTAAAATCTTATGTATGTATATAGCTTAAAATAACATATTTGTTAGAGATGATAGAGGTAATGACAAGAGGTAATCACTATCCTTTATTACCCTGCAAATATGGTATATAGCTGTAATATCAACCACAATCAAAACACCATAGAGTGGGTGTTTCAATAAGCTAGACGCTTTTCTGAGTCTTTTTTTAAGCATCATTCCAATACTATACATTGCTATTATCTACAAAGAAATAGAGACTCAGAGAAGATAAGTAATTTGCCCATTTCCACCGTTTGTAAGGGACAGAGCTCGAACTTAGATCATCTACTCCAAACCCTCCCTTTTAACCATTCGGATCCTGTATCATTATAGGGTAACTGTGAATCTATTGAAAAACTCTGGTTGGGTCCCCTCTGGTGAGTTTTCTCCTCTCTGAATTAACTATATCCAATTTCTAACAGTTTGTCAGAGTGTCATGTTCTACCATTAGTCGCTAACAGAGATGTATGGTGTATTGTTATTTTAAATCCACACACATCAAGAAAATAGGCCTAATTGGAGGAAATTAAGGTAGTTGCAGCTTCCTGATGATTAAGCACAAGAATTTGTTGCTTGAGGAAGTTGTAGAATTTTCTCTTCTGAAAATCTGAAAGCAAAGCACAGATAAGGTTTTAACAAACTCTGATTTCGGCAAATGGATGGTTCAGAGTAGGTGATCTCCCTTGGGTCTCCCCAGTCCTAACATCCCACAAGTCTGTAACTTCAGATAGGGACTGGATGTTTTAACCTTGCAACGTCCTTTTTAGACTTCTGTTTTTATGCTTGAGTGATTCTTGACTCTCTTTGGTTCAGCTCCACATTCTTGCGTCTCTTTCAAATGGAGATCTCATAAGAGCTATTATTTAACAGGTTCCCTATGCACAATGTACAGAATTATATACAACTGTGCATTTAGGACCTCAGCAGTCATAGTTCATCAGCACTGTCTGTTCATTCTCCTATTTGATTAAGATTAAACAACAAGACGATATTTCCTCACTGGGTAACATTTTCAAGTGCACTGTGTATGTGACAGATGGGATCTTATAAATGCATTAAGCATGCTTATTTTAATATCTAAGCATATGCAAAAGTCCTAGAAATATTTTACATGCAAATGTCTGGGGCTTTGCAAAGGCCTGTAATAGAAATCCATACTCTGACTTCAAAGCCTTAGTCTCAACAACTAACCACTTGGCTATTTCCAAATCAAATTTCTTCAAACAAATCAAAGGCATTTGTCCTACCCAAGAACCAAGTTCTGCGGCAAATTTGACATTTTAAAATCAAGCTGCTTATTGAGATATTAATGCACTGAAAAAGGCACCCAGAATTTCTTTCAAGGGATGAGAAACACCTTTTTTCATGCTCCAATGACTCAGAAATTTGTCAAAGAGAATTTTATCAAATTTTCTTCACATACACACACACACACACACACACACACACACCCCTCACCTTTGCAGTAAGAGCCAGCATTTGGAATTTCAGCCCAAGAGAGCTTTCATTTTCTGAAAGGTTATGAGCCCCTGAGATTTCAATCCTTTTGGAGTCATGATCACTGTGTTGCTTCTGAGTTGTTAACAATAACACTGATTAAGAGGAAAAAAGAGAAAAGATCCCGCATGCCAATATTAAATGCTTCACAAAGTAGGAATATTTTAAACACCACAGCATTTGTAGTGAGTAGAATAAAGTGCCCAATTTCCCAGGGAGCAGAGCAGAAAAGAAACAAAGAGAACGATCATGGTAAATAACTAACCTTTATCCAGGGCTTCCTGTGTGGAAGGAAGTGTGCCAATGTCTTCACGTGCACTGTTTCATTTAATCCACCCAACAGCTCTCCAAGGAGGTACTTTCACTATAGCATTTTTAACTCATGAGGAAACTGAGGTTCAGTGAAATTAAATGACTTGACTGGAGGCACCTAGACAAAATTCAGATAGGGTTTATTCCAAGCCCCTGTTCTTAATTGCTTGACTATGTACTGTCTTCTCTAAGAAAGGAGTGGAACAAGAAGCCCTGGCAAGAAGAGGTATCAGGAAGGAACAGGAAGATCAGAGTGGGCTTCCAATGGACGGTTCTCTAGAGCCCACATGCCAGAGCATACAGGCTGGCTCAGAACCAACACTTAATAAATATTTATTGAATGAGAGACTACATGAATGAATGCAAAACAACGTAAGACAATTTCCAGGCATTCTGGCCTTCAACCCCCACTACTTCCCCAGCCATCCATTCTAGCTCATTCTAACATCTGTCATTTGTCCATGATTGTGTAACAACCTGGCTTCCACTTCCAGAACGAGTGCTGCACGAATTTGTGAAGAGAGCAAAATGCTTCTGGTTCTTTGCTGGTACCGTTATTTCCGCAGCCCATGCTGTCCTTTACACTGGCTGCTGGCTGTTCAGAACTCAGCAAGCCCAGGGCAAATACCACTCATGGACTTTTTGTGATTATCTTTCTTCTCCTTTCTCTTCCTCCCTGGTCAAAGTTTCAAGATTTCTGGAACCAACTGTTTGTTTGCTTATCCGTCTTCCCCCTTTGAACAGTGAGATCTGTAAAGACAGGAGCTGCATCATCATTATATTTCACTGCCCATCATGGTACCTGGAATAAAGAAGTTGTTTAGTCAACATTTGTCATCTCAATTAGTGAATGAATGGATGAATGCTTTCCACTGCAAACCTTATGTATCAAGATCGCAGGGAATTGGGTACTACCACCATTAATAATTGTTATAACAATGTACTTATTTAGAGGTATTACTGTAGGAAGCTTTATAGTTTCCAGAGTTGCAGGTATATGTGTGTGTTCACACATATATATGTAAATACAATATTTATTGAATACGTACTATGTGCCAGGGCTGTTCTAGCATTGGAGTATACTGTCAACTACTATACAGTCAAAATGCAACTTTTGTTTTCTACCGTCCCTTTACACTTGTTTTTTTGGAGAGGGATTCTCTTTCCTTGCTCCTGGATGAAAATTCTAGTAGCCTCCAGAATTCCTCTGCTCACTCAAGGGTAAAATGGTCCTAAAATGCCTTGAAGTCACAAATACAGTCTCAATTCAGTAATTGTGATTTCCAGTTCTAAGGAATAATCAAAACTCTGAACCTGAGTTAGCATTCAGTCTTCTCCCCTTCCCCAGGTGGAGCCCTGCAGTCTGAGAGGGGACCGTGGGCTGAGGCCCTTTCCCTACTCTCCTTTGCTCATCTCTTTTCTTATCTTACAGCTGCTATTTAAGGTCACCTCAGCTCAGGGTTGAACAAGAGGTGGGAGGAAGGTTAAAGGGGATAGTACTGCGCTATCCTTACTTGGATAGTTCTTACTTGGCTGTTAGTTCTCTGAGCCTGACAGATGGTTCAAGGTGATCTGCCTGGTTGAGGAAGGTTTCCTGGCTCCTTCAGAGGTTCCCCGCTGGGCCCCTTCTTCTGAGGACCCTCATCCTAAGCATGTTCCTAAGCATATTCTAGTCTAGATGGTCTCCTGTGGCTCTTTTCTCAGCCCTTAGGAGCTAGAGGGTCCATATGCTGGGTGTGAGCCTTCTAGGCAGACATCATCTAGGGATGATGCAAGAAAATCCTACACTTACTCTCTCTCCTATATGACCCACATCTGCTCCATGGGAAACATTCATATCCCTCCCCAGAATGACTCTGGGAAGGGAGGCTGGATAATCAGCGGTTAGTGAGGCATCAGTCCTTTCTAGCTCCTGACCAGGAAACACAGCCCATAGATCTCCCAGTGATTTCTGGCTTTCCGCTCATCAGACTTGGGGTAGAAGTGGGGAGGTGGAGATTTAGGAAAGCAAGAGCCTTCTGATGAAATCCCTTCATTCTTTCTCTTCCTTGCACCAGACTCTAGACCCTCTTGGATTCTCAAAGTGGGGATTAAATTCTAGGATCCAGGAACAGTTTTTTGAAAATCTGCACATGATGGGTTGACCTTGGAAATTCCCATCTATTTTACATTGCAGTCTCTGTAGACACTTCAATTTTTAGCATAATATTTTATATAACATTTTTATACTGTTATATATATAGTGTGTGTGTGTGTGTATATATATCTCAAATACGTTGAAAGCTAACAACTTGTGGAATGTAATGATAAAATTATTTTGTCACCTCTCTCTTTATTTTCAGTATTTCCTCTGCTGCCAGATGAAACCTCAACTTGGATATACCCATGGGTTTTCTGATACCTTTTAAGAAATAAAAATATTCTGGTCACTTTAAGCAACAAAATACTGTCACAATTTGGTACTTGAGATGTCCAGTCCCATGTAACAGTCAAACCTAATTTCATTCAAAATTACAGCCATTCTTTCTCTCCCAGTGGGCCCACAGCCTGGAAATGTGATGCGTTTGGTTCCTTTTTCCTCTCTTCTCTCTGCACTAGCTAGCTGCTATTTATAGACCATTTGGAATTGGAGCAAGAGGTAAGGAGGAGAGGCAAGCTCCTGCATGGCCAGTTCTGCTGTAGGCTGGCCTCATGCTCTCTGGGCCTGGCCTATATTAAAACACTTTTTCTCATTGGACACTTTCATGGCTTCTTCGGAATCCCCCTTCTACCCTCAGTGCTGGGAATTTCCCAGCTGCACAGTTCTCTTGATATAGGCGATGATTCATTTTCCTCTGACTAGTTCGTTACTCCTTCCATAGTCCCAAGGAATTGGAGGGGGGTGGATAAGAGGCCCACCCCCAGCTTCTATTTGATGAGTTTTCCCATCTCAAAGGGACGGAATGGAGCTAACACAACCTCATTCTGGTTCCCTTGCTTACATGGCCTATGTTTAATCTAAGGCACACACTCACACAACTTTTGTCCCAAGAAACTCTGGGAGGCACTTTTCAACTCATTATTGCCACTGAATGTTTGATGCCAGTTCCACTACATCTCCTCTGCTGCAGAGGACAGATACCAAATTTCCAAGAGGTCCTGTGAAAGTCCCTTTCACTTGATTGGCTGTGAAGGGGTAAACACCCCTTTGGGGAAGGGACCTCACAGCATAGCTCATGCTGAAGTTCCCACTCATTCTTTCCTGTCTTAAGCCTCTTATATTCTGTGTAGTTGACCTGCTTAAGATCATGTAATTGCTTTTAGTTGTTTCCTTTTCAAATCCTGCAGACTGGTCTGTCTCATAAATCACTTTGGCATCTATTATCTGTGAAAGCGGCGTGTTCAGCCAGAACTTCCAATTTTACATCCTGATATGAATATACAATTTAATGTACACTATCCCATGGCATTTGCAGCATATATTATTATTCCTGTTTGACAGAGGAGTAAACTAAGGTTCAGAGAAGTTAGTAACCTACACTGTGGCTAGTTAGGTTTTCTCACTCCATGACCTTTGCTCTTTCCCTGACAATGAGTTAACCTGTTGCCCTTCTAAGAATGGACTGGAGGCCCAGTGAATTAATGAACAGGAATAATTTTATTGGTGTTCTTTAGGGCTACAAAATTACCAAGAGAGCCTTACACTGGATAAATAAAACACATAATTAATGAGAAGTAAAATGAAGTAGTAGATTTAATGATGCTTTAGAATAAGTAGGCTTAAGTGAGAAAAATAGGCTTACATCAAAAAGAAACAAAAATACAGACCAAAAAATATGAGCTTAGTAAAAATTAAAAAGAAAAAACATTATCTATTATTGCAAATTAGGTATCTGGTTATTTGATGATAAAAACTTAATGTGGTTTGAAAGAAAACTGATCAGCAGTAGCTTATCACCAACACTGAACCCCACCCATGCCATACAAAGTGTCTTAGGAAACCAAGCTACCCTTCATGTTATAACACCATGGTAACACAAGGAAGTAGTTATGCAAACCTAACTTGGGCATGGAAGTAGGCTATGGTATAGGACTACTTAGTGTACAGTATAAGCCACCCTGAGGGAAGTACTGAGCAGGAATCTAGATGGACTCAAAATAAGAGAATGAATAAAGGGGAAACGTGGAGGTTGAATAAATACGTAAGACTAATCAGCACATGGGTTTGGAAGTTTGGGGTACTGCAGATCTGTTGCAGGGTAATGTCATTCATAAGCCATGTTTCATCACCTGTTCTATCAACTAGCTGATTCTCCTGCAAGGAGAGGTCATCTCCTGGGGCCCTGGGATTGTCTGAATTGCCTCTAACCCTACACCCTTACTTCACTCCAAGGGCTGGGCCTGCAAAGGGATGAGTGAGGGATACAGAACAGAGAGTTGACATCTTCTTACGTTTGCTGACTTATTTTTAAAGTACCACTAGACCTACTTTTATATATCATTTTACTCCCTGTTAAGTTCAATTTTAGATTCTTTTTTTTTTACAGTTGCTTATACCATTCAGTAACCTTTCAAAACTGAATGCTGTCTTTGGAAGTAAAGAATGTCTGTTATAAAACGATTTGTGCTGGAAGTTTTTCAAGTGGCTGGAGAGGTAGATGCTGCCGTGTAGAGTTGGCAAAGTCCAAAAGACGTGGCCTCGGGGCACATCTACAGAAACCTAGAAAAACTGATGAGGAGACAATACTAAAAAATAGCCTTTGGAGTGGGACTTGTACAACAAGGGAATTTAGGGGATACCAGAAGTAGAAAGGTGATCTTGGTTTGAAAGAAAGATACAAAAACTACCGCTGTCATCTCTTCAGCTCTGGTGTCTCTGCTCAAGCGTATCCTTTGCTCCTGATTTTATGTTAAGATCTCAATGTACTGATTCCTGATTTTGATTATTTCTCAAATGTGCCCTGTTTGACAGCTTCTAGTTTTCTAAAATGTAAGCCTTCTTGGACTGTGTGAAAGGAATGCCTGTCTTCCTGGTTTAAATGAGATAACATATATAGATGTGTTTTCAGCTCTTCAGAATAAAAGACAGTGCAGACATTGGTATGATTTCTGTCTTTTTATTATACAGTTTATTCTGATTTCAAAACATGTTTAACATGTATTGATTTATTTATTTGGTCCACACTGTCTTTTCAACATGTGCATTAAAGAAGAAGAGGTATTGAATTTGGTCATTCAGAACTTTTTCAAATTGATATCAACAGACTTATCAAGAATCTCCACAATCTGAAAATGTTACATATGTGCAGGGCCATTTCCTCAGAGGATATGAGCAGTTTCATGTATATGTCGCACACCTCCAGATTTGTTCCCCTTTCTCATCTCTGCTCAGGCTCTTAGTAGGGTCTATGCTCATATCTCTGTAAATCTCTGCAACTTTATGACATTTTTCAAATAGGAGAATATCTGTCAAAATGTCTTGGTGTTTATCACAACCTTGACTCAATCTTGGTAGTAGGATTTCTGAACGTGTTTCTTGTTCCATTTTCCTAATACATTTCCTATCCATTTTGAGGCCTAAATGATATCTTAACCACATCCTATGCTTTCAAGAATCCATACCACCTTAAATATCTAGAAATCTCATTTCTGACATTCTAATGGAGAATCCTGTTTTTAAGTAAAGTTGCTTTTTTTCTTGGAAGAAATTTTGGTATTATCAAGTCTCTTGAGTTAAGTTTTCTAATCCATTTGTTCATTTACAAGCACTCATTGGGTGTGTATTAGAGTTCTTCAGAGAAACAGAACCAAAAAGATAGAATAGATATATACGTATATAAATATATACATATATGATTTATTTTAAGGAATTGGCTCTCCTGGCATGGAGGCTAAGTTCCAAGATCTGAAGTTGGAAACTGGAGACCCAGGGGAGCTAATGATGTAGTTCCAGTCCAAGGGCCTACAGACCCAAGGCCCAAGAAGAGCCAATGTTGAGTCCACAGGCAGGAAAAAAACCAATGTCCCAGCTCAAAGCAGTCAGGCAGGGAGAGTTTCTTCTCACTCAGGGGAAGATCCGTCTTTTATTTCTATCCCGGCCTTCAACTGATAGGGTGGGGCCCACCCACATTAGAGTGGGCAATCTGCTTTACCCGATCTATTGATTCATGTTCAACCAAATGTTTGGGCACCCTGTGACCCAGTCAAGTTGACATTTAAGATTAACCTTCACAGAGTGCACACTGTGTGTGTGTGCTAGGTACTTAATACACATTTTTACCGGTATTAAAAAATGGAGAGAATAATAGAAAGATTGAATTTTACTATTATTAGAGAAGAGTGATAAAAATTACAGTATCCTTGTCATAATCTTGTTGCGTATGAATTAGGTGCTTAAGGGGGGAATTTCTTTCTCGGGCTGGAATGTATGCTGTGACTGCCAATGGTGTGAAAAATTTCATGTATTTGTCAGGGTAAGTAATGCTATGTCCTATAACAATCAACCCTTGTACTATGCTAGCTTAAGAAAAAAAGTTATTTCTCACTTTCGTCACAGTCTGTTAAAGGTCAGGAGGCTATCCTAGGTAACTCACATCCAAGTTGTAATATCTAGTTGTAGAACCCTTCCATATGTTTAAATATGGATTTTTAAATCAACATGTATCTCACTGGACTTTGAAAAGGAAAGAGATATAAAATCAACTCCAAACATATATATTTAATTGATTACTGGCTTAGAAGCTGCATAATCTTAGACAAATGATTTTTCTCCATTGATGATCTCTGTGGAACCCAGTGGGAAAGTACTACAAGTTGAGATAGTAAGTTAAACTTTCAACAGGTTTTGTTATTTGAGAGTCCTCCTTTGCAGGGAATTTTGGAAATAGGGACTTTCTGTTAGGATGTAGCAGAGGGAGCCCTCCAATTGAGCTTTAGATTCAAGTACCAAACTCTTCACATCAAGCTGGGTAACCTAGGCAAATAAGTTAACTACTCTGTGCCTTAGTTTCCTATTTTGAAACTTTGGATGTTGGCCACACTGGTATGTCTAAGATCACTTCCAAATCAAAATTTCAACTATTCTAATTGGACAGTCATTCCTTCAGGTTTAAGAATGAGTTCTACTTGGAAGTGAGGGGAGGAAGTGGAAAGATGTGAAACGGTTCCTCTGTCCATATGCAACAATCCATCTGAGAGGTAGACAGGTGCTATTCAAATCTTTAAGTCCATGGAGCATCAACTGTGGTCCAAAGAGTGCTTTGTACAAGCAACATTGAGTCCACAGGTCTCACTTACAGAGTATTAGCTGCTTGTCAGTCACAATGTGCCAGAGACTTAGCTGGAAAAGCTGAAGCAGAAGGCAGCTCTGTAACGCTGTCACTACCACAGAGGGACATGGAGAACCCACACCAGGCATTCTGGCTTCTGGTTTGATTTCATTTCTGGATTAGACATCCTTATTTTAATCTTTATGCATTGTTTCAATTTGTTAGCATTGTTATATCTGAGCTTCACACAGAATGCAGATTTGCTCAAATGAATTCCCAAGAACTTGTAGCAGGGGCACTTAGAACAACCCTGGGCAGACCCCAGCTGTGCCTTACACAGGCACGCCACTCTCAAGGAGTCACAAAGACACTGCCACTGAGCCACCCCACCCACGACCACATTGCTACAACCCCAAGAGAAACCACCTGTCTCGAGAGATTTCCTTTCCTGTGAAGCAAGAGGTATAATTAAATTGTGTCCCAACAGTGAAGGTTCCTTAATGATGATGAGCCAAAACTAATTGTATTGATTTGTTTATTACTGGCTTAGGAGGCCCATCAAACAAATGGACTGAGACTATTTCCATATTCTTATCTGTTGGGTAAATGAGAAACAAATGACCTCTCCATATGTCTGCATCCTGAAGTCACTGCCCTTGAAGGCTGACTGCTCTGTGGCCTTAGGTGGGAGCTTTCTCCAATGCTGGGGCCATTCTGCCATCTGCCTTCTTCACATGCGTGAAGAAACGGAAAAGTTTGGTACTAGTTCTTTATTTTTAATTTATTTGGGAGGATTCGTTTTTAACAATTACAATTTGGAACCTTACCAAAGGTGTCTGCTTTCTTCAGGGGACCTAGTCAGGAGTATTAATAACCCTAATTCAGGATTCCCTGAGGAAGGGGGAGCTATAATATTGGAATGGCAGGAAATGAGGAGTCATTGACACCACAGAAATTCAAAGAAAGGGACTCTCCAGTTCCTGGAGGGGAATGAGGTGTAACTGTGGGCAGCTTTTGAGGGGGAGGGGGGACAGAGGAAGAAAGTCTGTTGAACCTGAGCCTGTTGGATCTTCTTGGTCTTTGGGAGCAGAGCTGTCGTCCAGTCTGTTGCTCCATAAATTAAGAGAAATGAAGCAGAATAGAGGAGAGTTCTGAAGAGGGCCATGGTAGTGTCCAAGACTGGAAAATTTGGGCCCAGGTGGAAAAAGATAAAAGAAATGGTATTGTTTAGCCTCAAAAGCATGAAGCCAAACCATGGATAGGAGGTTAATCTGTGACTGCTTGCCTTCACTGAGGTGAAGGAACAAAACGAAGCCTGATCCTTGTAAAAGATTTAGGTGATACAGAAAGAAAACTAACATTTATTGAGTTCACATTCTGCTCCAGTTACTCTGCTAATAGCCTTACATGTGTTGTCTCTTGAATTCTACCCCCTACCCCAGCAGGTAGGCATTCATGTCCCATTTTAGAGAGGAGGCAGCTAGGGGTCAGAGAATTTAGGTAACTTACCTAATGGTACCCAGCTAGGGTCGGTAGATTCAAAGCCAAGATCGTCCACATCAAAGCCCATAATCTTAGGGGATGAATACTGATCTCTGTTTCTTCTTCTTCATGTTTCCAATAGAAGACAAGGGAGTTCCTGTCAGCACCTCTTCAACGTGGGCCATATTTTTTAAAAATGACCCTTCTTTCCTCTCTCTCAGTGTCCTCACTCTTCCCAAGGGAGGGCCTCATCTGAAAGGGGAGAATGCAGAAAGCCGGAGTGTCTTTGACCAGGCTGGTCAAGGGCAAGACGACAGCAAACCCTTTGGCTGAGCTCTCTCACGCCCTGTGCACCAGTCTGTCCCACTCTGAGGGCTTTGCCCCTGTGACTCCATGCAGTAAACAGGCCACACAAGAGCTGCTTCTGGCAGCCCAACCAGGGCGCTGCCCTCTTGGTCTCTGCATTTCTGCTTGTACCTGGTGGCTAAGTCAGAGCAGTGAGGTCCCAAGAGAAGGTGGTAAGAAGTCCTTCCACAGTCTCCAATGCTTTTTATCACCCATAAAGCTGATGCTCTACTGTAATCACCAAACGGCTTGTTCTTTCTGTTCTCAATTGGTTAGAACCCCTATGATACGAAGAGTAAGTGGTTAGTGGGTTAGTGTCTTAAGTATCTATCAACAGATGAATGGGTAAAGAAGATGTGGTGTGTACACACACACACGCACACACAATGGAATACTCTCAGCCATAAAAATGAATGGAATAATGCCATTTGCAGCAACATGGATGGACTTGGAGGGCATTATGCTAATTGAAATGTCAGACAGAGAAAGACAAACACTGTATGATATCACTTATGTGTGGAATCTAAAAAATAGAACAAACTAGTGAATATAACAAAAAAGAAGCAAACTCACAGATACAGAGAACAAAGTAGTGGTTACCAGTGAGGGGGGGGGTTACAATATAGGGGTGGGAGAGTGGGAGGCACAAACTGTTGGATGTAAGATAGGCTCAAGGATATATTGTACAAAATGGGGAAGATAGCCAATATTTTTTAACAACTGTAAATGGAAAGTAACCTTTAAAATTATATAAAAAATTTAAATTTTTAGAAATAAATTTTAAAAAAAGAGTAAGTGGTTAGGTTTTTTCCTAACCACCAGTCTCCATGACTGACAAGACACTTGAAGGAACTTTCTGAATGTGAGGGTCATTAAGATGATCTGATAGCTTACAGTATCTGGGATGGTTTGGTGGAGCTTTGATCAACAAGAGAAAGAAGCTTTCATAAAATCCTCTCTTTGCCTTGCTTGAAATTTATATAGTTGATCCCACAAATTTGAATTACTTTTTCCTAGTTCAAGTGTTTATTTTTGAGGAATTCAGTTTCTAAAAATCCGTCACATTTCGTCCTTCATTTGCAGATCTAAACTACTTTACCATTCATGGACACTGTGTAGGGTGGAGAGCCTTTGATAAACTTTGCCTCATTCAGTTCTCAGGACAGCAGAGAAAAACAGAGGGAGACAGATGATAAAGTTTCCTCTCTGTAGAGGTAGAAAATTACTGAAGTTTATGTGACTTGTCCAAAATTGCTTTCCCGGTAAGTGACTAGAATGAGATTCTGACTGCTTTTCTGTGTTCTGATACATTAACCAGCTGGCATTAAAATATAACAGCACTTCACAACAGACTCTGTAAGAAAAGCAATTGATAAATTTGATTACTTAAGAATATAAATCTTCTGGATAGCAATATTGATTAATTAATTAAACAGCATAAAAAGATAAATAACAGATGGAGTAATTTGCCCCACTTAACAGATAAAGGATTAATTTCCTTAATATGCAACAAGCTCTTTACGTATCAGTAAGAAAAATATAAACAACAGGAGCCAAAAAAAAAAAAATAGGCAAAGAAGAAGACATAGAATTGGTCAATGATCAAGAAAAGATGCTTAAACATATATAAAGAAGTACCACTGAGATATTATTTTTCACTAATGGGCAATAATTTAAAAGTTTGATGATAGAAAACATTGATGAGGGTATAGGGAAAAACTTTAGGTGGGGGAGGAATTTGAAACAGCTTTTCTGGAGGGCATTTTGGCAATATTTATGATCACCTCTTAATAATGCTTATAATATCTGGTAGAGTGTGAAGGTAGAGCCCCAGTACTGGAAATAAAATGTACACAAAACCCAGAGGATATGTTTTCTAGCCTCTCAGCTCCCTTGTCAGACTACACAGAGTTCAGCTCAGATGAAAACCAGGGAGCCTCTGTTCTAATCTCCTTTTCTATGTCCTCTCTTACCTCCTCTTTCCATGGTTTTTCCCTCGTCAGATGGTCTTTTTATCTTTTGAGTCATTCTCCAGATTTGCAGCTCCCAAAGTCTCAGTTCTGTTAGGTCTTCCCCTAGTGGGATCCTGCTGTGTGCTGGGCTTAATGGAGGGGAAGGGGCCCTATGGACTTCAGAGTGAAAATATATAAGATAATAAAGCATTTCCCTTGCTGATTTTGACCACCACATACAGTGTAACACAAATGCACTATACTAATAGAAATCCTCCTTGTGAGGAAGAAAGAAAATAAAGGAGGAATAGAAAATTCTATTCAACTATAATATAAATTGACCCAGAAATTACACTTGGAGGAATTTATTCCATAGACATATTTGCAAGAGTGCATGAAGACACATTTGAGGAAACTGATTGCAATCTTGTTTGTAATTGCAGAACATAAAATATAAATGGCCATCATAGACAACTGGCAAAATAAACCATGGTGCACCTCTGTTATAGAATACCAGGCAGCCCTCAAGAATGGAGTAGATCTTCCATTATGCTCTCATAGAAAGTTGCCTAGAATAGAAAGCAGTCTCATATTCTTCAATGTGAGGATTCTTTTTTAAAGGCTTTGGTTACTTAAAATGTATATGCTTTTAGTGTTATAAATAGAATAGTCAAATGTCTACTTATATTTAATTTATTAATCTAATTACACATTCACATTTAAGATCACATAATTGCTTTGGAAATGTTTCCACTTTCTGCATTTCTTGAATCAGTATTATTTAAATTATTTAAATATTAAACAAACTGGATTTCCTTTCTGTGCCATCTAACATATAATTTTCAGAGTACGTTTCACTTATTTCCATCTGTTACTTGAGATGCAACATTTGTTGGCCCACGTATGACGCTCTCACTAGAAATTTTATCCTAAACCACAAGTCCCCGTTCACATAACATCAGGAAAATTGTTTTACTATCACTCATTCTGTAAGGGTATATGTGGGGTTTCACAGCACAACTACTTACTCTGTTGTTTATTAAAAGATCTTTGAAAGGCTTGTTTACACAATGTCAAGCTTGAAATTTTGAGTTCTTACACTCAGGAATAAAAACTAATCTGATCAATTGATCAATTTCTTTGCCCCCCTTTTAAGCAATTCCATCAGGAAACCTCAATAAGCATTCAGAATTACGGTTGAATGAGGTTGTTGTAGGCTGAGGCATCTTTCCCAAAAAACAATCTTTTGTTCAAAATTAAGTAATGAGAAAACAAACTTATGGTTACCAAAGGGGAAATGTGGCAGGGGGAGGGATAAATGAGGAGTTTGGGATTAACATATACACACTACTATATATAAAATTGATAATAAACATGGATCTACTGTATAGCACAGGAAAGTCTACTCAATATTCTGCAATAACCTGTATGGGAAAAAAAAAATCTGAAAAAGAATGGTTATATGTATATGTATAACTGAATCACTTTGCTGTACACCTGAAATTAACACAACATTGTAAATCAACTATACTCCAATATAACATAAAAATTAAATTAAAAAATTAAGTAATGAAGAAAGCTCTCCATGATCTGAGAGACATTGTAAGAACCCCAAAATAATTATCCTTCTTTCCTGAAGGATAATTTTGGGAAAGTAATTTCATCTTTTACTCAGGCATCTTTTACTCATCTTTTATGGAATGTATATAGATGTGGGGAAATATCCAAGATATATTTTGAACTAAAGGAACAGGTTGCAGAATAGTATTTACAGTGAACCCATTTATACAAAATAAAAAGGCAATACTAGTAAATATTATCTCTAATTATACGTGGCATGTATTGATAAACCTTTCCTGGAATAATATGCAGTGATTACTACTAGGGTAGAGGGGGGAGGACCCCAGGAGGAGGAGGAAGACACATATTTTTCTCTTTTTCCCTTGTTCTAGTGTTGGCAGTAATGTATTAAATGGAAATTAGTTTAAAATGCACTCCTTTTCTTTTCCTCCCTGCCTCCTCATCCAAGCCATTTCTCATTTGGATTTCTGCTTGCTATTACCTTGGGCCAAATTAAACTACTGACCTCCTGGTGGGAAAGGCCAGAGCCTGTTCGATGATTCCAGCCTCTTTCCCATCCATTCTCTACTGCAGACACTCCCAAAGCCCTGGGCATGCTCCATCTATAATTTGTAAATCCCCAGATGTATACATGATGCTTTATAAGGCAAATCTTTCAAAAGGCAAGGTCCTTATCCCAAGAGATTATGCTCTAAGTCACACAAAAACAAACACCAGGGAGACTAAATCATTTTGTTGAGCTGAAACAGAAGGAGAGTCAGTTTAGGGAAAATTGACTGAAGGAAACAAATTTTATGAGGTGAGTAGAGGAAAAGAAAAGAACAAAATATGCTTATGAACAAGCTAAATACAACTTTTCCAAATTAATGAAACCAAAGATTGAGAAGCAGGATATCCAGGGACCCTAAATGAGTAAACCTCAAGATGTAGAACGGGGAACAAAGCTAAGGAGGCTTCGACAGGAGAACAAAGGGGAAAGGCAGCGCACATTTAATGAGTGCATACTATGAAATAGCAGCCCTGTTGCTTCAGTTTGAGAATCCCTGGCTCAGACGCCCAAACAATAGAAGTTTCTTTTCCTCATATAACAAGCAGACTGAATATAGGGAGCTGCTGAAGTTGATTCAGCCAATCAGTGAAATCAGAGTTCCTGATCATTTCAGCATCTCTCTGATACTTTTGCCCTCCCCAGCATTCCCACACTCTGAAATGTCAGTGTTAAGCGTCACATCCTCCCACGATCCACTTCCAAGTCTTGAGACAAAGGGTGACAAAGGGCAGTGTTTCTCCACCTGTGACTCTCTTATCCAGGAACAATATCGTTCTCAGAACCCCTCCCCCAGCAGTTTCCCCTCACATCTCCTTAGCCATAGCTGTGTCACATGCTCACCCTATTCCAAGGATTGCATCCACATTTCTGAGACCAAGGGATCTCTTCCTGATACCTAAAGAAAAATCAGAGTTCTGTTAGCAAGTAAGAAAAGGTGATGGTCTTTGGGGAAGTGACCAGCAATGTCTGACACATTAATCTTCTCAAATAACCTTTTGAGGTAAGTATTATTATTGCCATTAGTATTAGTTTTCTAGGGCTATCATACCAAATTACCACAAAGTGGGTGGCTTAAACAACAGAAATTTCTTGTTTCATAGTTCTGGAGGCTACAAGTCCAAAATTAGGGTGTTGGAGGACTTCAAAGGAAGGATATCTTCCAGCTCTTTCTCTTTGGCTTGTAGATGGCTTTTTTTTTTTTTTTTTCCTGATGTCTCTTCACATCATCTACCTTCTATGCTTACCTCTGTGTCCACATTTCCCCTTTTTATAAGGGTACCAGTTATATTGTACTAGGGCCCACCTAAATGGGCCCTAGTAAATCATTTTAACTTGATTACCCCTGTAAAGACTTTATTTCCAAATAAGTTCACATTCTGAGGTACTGGAGGTTAGGACTTCAACATATGAATTTTAGGAGGGCACAATTCAATCTATAACACCATTGTACAGAAGAAACTGAGGCCAGTAAAGATTAGATAACTTGCCCAACACCACAATAGCTCCAAACCTAGCTCTTTTTTTTTTTTTTACAATAAATTTGTGTTCTTCCCACCATAACACATGCAAGCAAAAGTTAATGAATGAAAAATAGTGAGTGAATAATATTGTGATATTTCTAATGTATAGGACAGAATATAGGAATATTATATGGTTATGTTAAAAAAAAAACATTCTCAGCTAAAACATTTGAATCTGTATCTGAGCATAGACAAAATTTAAATTACACTTACAGGCCAGATAACATGAAACAGACATGAAGTTAAGTATGCTTTAAGCTCTATACACTAAAATAAATGAAGCCAGCAGAAGAATTCAAGGAAGTGGGGCAGAAAGAATAACTGGCCCATCGAACACTATCGGCAAGCAGGAGTTGCTAATGGAGAAGCCATTCAATGGTGCCTTAATTACATTTGCAAAGATCCTTATTTTATATAAGGTCACATTCTGAGGTTCCAGGTGGACATAATTTTGGAGGGTCACAATTCAACCCACTACAGTATTGACTGAATGTCTGGGGGAATAAATGAATTAATATTCAGTGTGGCTTCACTATTTAGTGTGAGGATTTATACATTTATACTACAAGAAACTAACCTGTTTATTGAATTATACAGAAATGTAAATACAGATCAAACATACAGGTAGCATAGGAAACCCAGAAATGGATGTTTAAGGAACATTTAGATATTTGTGTTCGAGAGTAACACCATGATATCTTGGGCCTTCATTGTGTGGAGCCTTACAGTTGACAGAACTTAACATAACTGTGATCAGTGGCATAATAGATCATATTACAGTGAGCTTTTACTATTGCTGGAGTTATATTCACAACTTGAGTGTCTCTAAACTATTAAGTAGTACTATTAATATTGATATTTTTAAAAGATTTAGACTGTAGAAATGTATTCTGATGTGGAAAGCCTTTTAATAGGATCATGCCACCATCATTTTTTTCTAGCATATTTCAGGTGTGGCCTTGTTCAGTGATAGATCAGAAGCTTCTAGTACTTCTCTCTTATCTTGTAATTTCACATTTGAAACCCAACATGACCAGCAAGGAGGTGGTATCATTACACCATAGTCCTACTAAACAGAAAGCAATTCTCTATCGGATAATGGGGCTAAATATTTTCTGGTACCTAGTAGAAGCATTATTATTTTAGGTAGTGATGTGCTAATTAGCATACTTAGGCAAAAAAATGGACAGCCAAAACTATTATTGAAAAACTCAGGATAATATTTAGACATGTAATCAAACTAGAGCTGTCTTATATCATGAATTATTGACACCACAGGGTGGTCATTCTTCACTTTATAAATAGATCCAAGTACAACCTAAACTGGCAAGACTCAGTCAGCCTAATTTGAGAATTTCATTTCCAAAGAGGCAAAGACTTCAAGAAGTTTAGATGTAGAATCACCTCTACATCCCCCGAGAAGCAGAGCTAGTCCCTCTGTCTGTACATTACTTGAAATGCAGCACCATATATTAAAAACACTGAAAATAGAGCTCAGAATGGAGGGCTTTAGACTGCACGATCATGAATATTTCACCTTTGCTGATCTTAACAATCAGAAATAATTTTAAAATGGACATATGGAGCAACTTGTGCATGGGGGGAAGAGGTGCCACTTAATTTCAGAGCCAGGCACATTGTTGATTTGACTGTTTGTACTTGTCAATAGCCGCTGAGGGCAACCCTCTTTATTTAACAGCAGAGGAAAAAATGAAACGCGTTCAGCTCCTACTTTGAGACGTAATCATTATTTAATAATGTGCTGTATATGAGACGTGAGTTTTATTTGACACCTCATATGCCAATAAACTTCAGAATGTTGCTGTGGCCCTTGGAAATGGAGCCCTTGAGATGAGAATGGTCTTCTGCTTTCATTAGGTAGTCCCCTGCACCCTATTGAATCTTGGGGCTCTTGCAAATCTTTATTACCTGATGTATACCCAAGGGGAGAGAGCAGCTAATTTTACTATCACTGAAATATGACAGAAGTTCAATAGTAGTAGAGTAATATTGCATTAAGATGGAATAAAGAAAGAAGACTTGTCCCAGGGAAAAAAGGAGTCTGGGCCCATCCCAGGCAAATGTGTAAATTAAGTGAAAGATCTCTTACACTAAAACTTCATCTTTCCATTAATGGTCCTTTTCTCTCTTTCAGTGACCCACATAAACAGATGTTCATTGCCCTGAGGCTTTCCCTGGCTCTGTGCATCTTCCCAGTGCTGAGGTTATCAACATAGCAAGCCCTTCCTAGACTGTGCTGCTTGCCCCGACCTTCCCCATTCTTGAAAAACATTGTTGAGCAACTGTTGTGTTTGACTCTGTATTGGGAAAAATATATGCGGGTATATAATTATGCTTTCCTTTCCGAGGCACATTTATAGTTCAAGGAGGACTTCTATGCCTTATCCCAAAGGAGAGGCTGATAATGGGGGTTTCAGGTCCAAGACAAGAGGATTAGCTAGTGAAAAGAGGAGGCTGGAGACAATTTGGCTAAGGAGGCTTAGCTCAGACAGCACTCAGATAATGTCATAAAGGCAATCAGCTGTCACCTCTTTATGGTGGGCAGACCCTGGAGAAATGACTAGAAATCAACAGAAGTAAATATACATGAATGTTGACATAGTGGAGTGGAGCCTTAGAGCATACGTGGAAGATAACAGAAATAAATACTTAAGGTGAACATCCCCTTGGAAATCATGAAAAATGATATGCAGTTGGGCTCTGGCAGGACTTCTCAGGAAGAAGACAGCAGGATTAAGCAAATTCCCCCTGCCATTCATTATTTCACAAACAAAACATACAAAATTCTGGCCAGCTCGGCACTGTGTCTCTTAGGAGCTGCTGCGGGTTTTGATTCTGTTGGTCCTAAGTAAAGAGGAGGTGGAGCCAGAGGGAGAGCTGGTGGAGGAGGTAATATGGGTTATGCAACCAGTGATGCAGCTCAGGATGTAATCTGGTGGGAAATATTCATTTGTTCCACTTCTTTTTTATAAAACGGGTGTGTTAAGATATTATTGACATGCTGTATAATTCACTCATTTAAAGCGTACGATGCAGCGGCTTTTAGTACATTGGGAGTTGTACAGTCATCAGCATAATTAATTTTAGCGTATTTTCATCACCCCAAAATGAAACCCCATACCCCTTAAGTGTCATCCCTCAGGTCCTCAGCCCCCTCTAGCCCTAGGAAACCACTAATCCACTTTCTGTCTCTATGCATTTGCTTATTTTGGATATGCCACATAAATGGAATCATACAACATGTGGTCCTTTGTGACTGGCTTCTTTTAGCATGTTTTCTAGATTCATCCATGCTGTCACATGTGTCAGTACTTCATTCCTTTTTATGGCTGAATAATATTCCATTATATGAATATACCACATTGTATTTATTCATTCATCAGTGAATAGACATGTGGGTTGTTTTGACTTTGGGGCTATTATGAATAATGCTGCTATGAACATTCATACACAAGTTTTTGCATGGACGTAAGTTTTCATTTCTCTTGGCCATGTACCTAGGAGGGGAACTGCTGGGTCATATGACAACTCTATGTGTAAACTTTTGAGGAAGTGCTAGACTGTTGTTAAAGCAGTTGCATCATTTTGCTTTCTAACCAGCAGCTATGGAGGTCCAATTTTTTCACATCCTTGCCTATTACTTGTTACCCTCTATTTTTTAAATTATAGCTCTCCTAGTGGGTGGAAAGTGGTATGTCATTGTGGTTTTGATTTGGATTTTCCTAATGATGTTGATCACCTTTTCATGTCCTTATTGACTCCTTTCACTTTGTTTTGACTAGTAAACTTGCCTTAGATAGATTTGTTGTGCAGAAGAGTTTCACCTCTGATGTCTGTGGACAAAACAGCCCCTAGAGTGTCTGCAGAAAGACTCAGGAAGGCTGCATCCTGTTTGAAGTCTGTCACTTGAGCCCCAGTATTGCTGAAGCATGATATCCAGAAGTCTGCCACTAGAGCACATGTTGCTGAGAAAGGCATATAGGGGAGGCTCTAGAAAGGGAGGAAGGGAGGAAGGGAGGGAGGGAGGGAGGAGGACCTCATGGCAGGCACCAGACAGGGGCTGAGCTGGACCCCAGGCTCCTAAGGTGAACATCAGGTAGCACATACCCCATGGCCTCCTTTCATTCTCTTCACTTTATGCTCTAAAATTTTACAGATTTTGGAACACAGTGTCACTTTTAAGTTAATGAAAAGTTGACAATTGATGATGGTGTCTGAGACACTGAGCGTATTTCTCACTTAAGAACCAGTAAGAAAGGTTTTTATTGACATATAAAGATACACCGAAACTGCCAGGAAAAACCAGATCATGAGCGTAGAGCGTCAATTTAGTAAGGACAATTTACATTTAGAATAAGTACCTTACCAAGTAGGACAGAATTTTCTAGGTTTTAGAAACTTCTAATATAAAAGTCTATGAGTTGAACAGCTTGTCACTTTTAAGCTCATCAAGAAATGGGAATGGGATTAATTATTCTAGAAAGACCAACAGAGTTATTCTTCAACTGTTGATACAAAAAGTGTGAAATGATTTGAATGCTGGTGGTCTAAGGAAGTATCTTTTATCACTCAGTGCAGTCTAAGGAGAAAAAAAAAAAAAACCAGGTAAACAAATAAGTAAACACAAAATGGAAGCTAAAGAAAAGGGGGAGGGGTGAGGATTATAGCTGCTATCGAATTTGCATTCAAAGAATGGTTCCAAAAATATTGGCAAAAATTCAGAGTACTGGCTTGGGTCAAATTGACTTAACATATTAAGAATAGATGGAAATTTATAATATTGGGGTTGTTTGGGCTGATGCTACAGCAATATCTTGGTTAGAATCATAAAAAGAATGAAGAGTCATGCTTACTCTGACACTATGAAATGTAAGAGCAGTTCTTGAGATATTGGAACTACATCAAAGGGAACAAATAAACTGGATATTGTTTGTACCAATGAGATTTGAGTTAGGGGAGTGTATTAGCTTCCCACTGCCGCTGCTGTAACAAATTACCACAGACTTACTGGTTTAAAACAACACAAATTACTTTTCTTACAGTTCAGGAATGAGAAGTTGAAAATGGGCTGGCAAGGTCCTTTGTGGACTGGTCCTTCTGGAAGCTTTAAGAGAGAATCTTGTTTTCTTGCCTTTTCCAGCAAGATGTGTGCAAGGCTGTCCACATTCCTTGGCTCATGACCCCACATCACTCTGAACTCTGCTTCTTTTGTCACATCTCCTTTCTTCCTCTCCTGCCTCCTTTTTTTCTTTTTATAAAACCCCTTGTAATTACATTGGGACTGAATAATCCATGATGATGTCTCCATCGCAAGATCCTCAATTACAATTTCAAAGTCTCTTTGCCCTGTAAAGTAATACATTCACAGGTTTCAGGGATTAGGACGTAGACATCTTTAGGGGGCCATTCTAACTACCTCAGGGAAAATGGAGTTTCTCAGTTCTTTGAATATCAGCCTGAAAGTGGTGGAGAGTGTGTTTGTTTTGTGAGGGCTGAGCCACACTCTCCAGGGCACAAGTTAACACATGGTGAGCTGTTCTGAAGTGTCACCTGCTGATGGTGAAATCAAAGGCTTGGATGACATAGATCTTCCACCTTAGAATAAGAGATCACAGCACCAACACATAGGACATGATTTAACCCACAACATACTAAGAGCTGTGGACAGGAACTTGAAAATGGGTGTCCACACTGAATTTATTACCTAAAAGGCATGTTTTTGAGCTAAAAATAGTACTGTAAGATATTATGGGCTTTGGTTCCTACCCTTCATGAAAAATGTCTTGAATACCCTGAGTAACGTAGTATGCTGGATGCTGGGGAAGACAATACAGATGAGACACAGACATGCATTCTAGCAGCCCACAGCCAGAGAGAGCATATACACCATCCAAATGTGTCGTGATAGGAACAATAGAGTGAGGGAGGGACCAGAGGGAGGGACACCAGAGGAAAGATGGTCCAAGAAATCAGAGCAGAAAGTACTAAGGAGCAGAGAGAACATAGTGGATCCAAGAATAATAATACCAAATAATTTACCATATGCCATTCACTGGTCTCAGACCCTTTTATATATAAATTCGTTTAATCCTCACAAGTCAAGTCTAGTAAATTGACTATCTAGGCAGAGTTTCTCAGACCCATGTCTACTTCCCCTACCTGCTGTTACCACTTTAGTTCGGGACATCAGGATCTTTTGCCAGTGTTTCCTAACTGGTGTCTCTGCTCCCTTCTCTTATCCTACACCAGAGAGATCCATTTATAAGGTAAATCTAACTCTGCGATTTAAAACCCTTCAAATCCCACCCAGTATAAAACGTAAATTCTCTAACTCTCCATTCAAAGCCCTGGAGAGTCTGACCTCTTTGACCTCACCCCCACCCATCTCTTTCCCCATTCGCTCTTACTATTTACAATCCAGACACAGTGGATTCCGTCTCTCCATAGGCAGCTGCGTGTCTCACACCCGTGGACCTGCCCTCCACACCTCCTTCCCCCAAGTAAATCCTGCTGTTGCTCTCCCCTTAAATGGTTGCTCAGAATTCTTTGCCAGTCCCCTCCTTCCCCCGCTGAGTGCTGTGCTGCCCGATCCCCTTCCTCCCACAGGGCCCTGAGCACAGGCCCAGCGTGTGCCTCTGCCCGCCCCTGTAGATCTCAAGTGTCTTCACATCAAGACGTGGAATTTTCATCTCCCCCTCTCCAGCCCTTGCACAGTACTAGGCACACAAATGTTTGTCACAGTCAACTAAACTGAGCAAAAAACCCCTCTCCCTCTACTCTGAGTATGCTTTATTACATTCAGAGAGTGGTAGTAGAATCGCCGGTGATTCGAGGAAAGTTCAAACTGGAAAGGGCTCCACACTGAAGGCCTTTTGAATGTAGTGAAAATAAATATCAAAATCAATATGCTGCTCAGTTTAGGGATATGAATAAATGATTTCAAATGAATTGAATTTTCCTCTCAACATTAAGTGGTGGAACAACGTGAATTATTAGGTAGCATATTTGAAGTAATAGCTCTCTCCTGACTTCTCCTACAGTTTGTTTTCACTTCTCTTACAGACCTCTATACTTGTGTCATGGCCACCTGAGAAATATTTATCCCCCTTAACGTCCCAAAGGACAGGGACTGTATCTTAGGCTCCAGATTCGGAATTATTTCCTGGCGTTCGTTTCTTCTTCTTCGGTGCTACCATAACATCATTTCTTCCTTAAATGATGCTTCTTACGTGAAAAAAACCTCATATTTGCATATTATGATTTTTGTAGGGGAAGAATTTAATAATATGTAAATTAGAATTTAAAAATGTGAAAGATTGCCTCCATTTTTCCTTCAAAGTAACCTCTAGTAAGAGTCTAGCCCTTTTTCTATGCATAGACACACACCCACACACACCCTGCACTTACATGGTGTTTGTTCTTTCTGCTGCTTCATATTAGTAGATGGAATTATACTAGCATTATTCTGCCGCTTGAGTTGTTTTTTATATTTTTATTTTTTTGAATTTTTGAATTTTATTTAATTTATTTTTTTATACAGCAGTTTCTTATTAGTTATCCATTTTATACATATTAGTGTATATATGTCAATTCCAATCTCCCAATTCATCACACCCCACCCCCCCATCCCCACCACTTCCCCCCTTGGTGTCCATACATTTGTTCTCTACATCTGTGTCTCAGTTTCTGCCCTGCAAACTAGTTCATCTGTACCATTTTTCTAGGTTCCACATATATGCGTTAATATATGATACTTGTTTTTCTCTTTCTGACTTACTTCACTCTGTATGACAGTCTCTAGATCCATCCACGTCTCTACAAATAACCCAATTTCATTCCTTTTCATGGCTAAGTAATATTCCATGGTATATATGTACCACATCTTCTTTATCCATTCGTCTGTCGATGGGCATTTAGGTTGCTTCCATGACCTGGCTATTGTAAATAGTGCTGCAGTGAACATTGGGGTGCATGTGTCTTTTTGAATTATGGTTTTCTCTGGGTATATGCGCAGTAGTGGGATTGCTGGGTCATATGGTAATTCTATTTTTAGTTTAAGGAACCTCCATACTGTTCTGCATACTGGCTGTATCGATTTACATTCCCACCAACAGTGCAAGAGGGTTCCCTTTTCTCCACACACTCTCCAGCATTTGTTGTTTGTAGATTTTCTGATGATGCCCATTCTAACTGGTGTGAGGTGATACGTCATTGTAGTTTTGATTTGCATTTCTCTAATAATTAGTGATACTGAGCAGCTTTTCATGTGCTTCTTCACCATCTGTATGTCTTCTTTGGAGAAATATCTATTTAGGTCTTCTGCCCATTTTTGGATTGGGTTGTTTGTTTTTTTAATATTGAGCTGCATGAGCTGTTTATACATTTTGGAGATTAATCCTTTGTCCGTTGATTCGTTTGCAAATATTTTCTCCTATTCTGAGGGTTGTCTTTTCATCTTGTTTATGGTTTCCTTTGCTGTGCAAAAGCTTTTAGGTTTCATTAGGTCCCATTTGTTTTTCTTTCTTTTTATTTCCATTTCTGTAGGAGGTGGGTCAAAAAGGATCTTGCTGTGATTTATGTCATAGAGTGTTCTGCCTATGTTTTCCTCTAAGAGTTTTATAATGCCTGGACTTACATTTAGGTCTTTAACCCATTTTGAGTTTATTTTTGTGTATGGTGTTAGGGAGTGTTCTAATTTCATTCTTTTACATGTAGCTGTCCAGTTCCCAGCACCACTTATTGAAGAGGCTGTCTTTTCTCCACTGTGCATTCTTGCCTCCTTTGTCATAGATTAGTTGACCATAGGTGTGTGGGTTTATCTCTGGGCTTTCTATCCTGTTCCATTGATCTATATTTCTATTTTTGTGCCAGTACCATGTTATCTTTTTTTTTTTTAACATCTTTATTATATTATAATTGCTTTACAATGGTGTGCCAGTTTCTGCTTTATAACAAAGTGAATCAGTTATACATATACATATGTCCCCATATCTCTTCCCTCTTGCATCTCCCTCCCTCCCACCCTCCCTATCCCACCCCTCTAGGTGGTCATAAAGCACCGAACTGATCTCCCTGTGCTATGCGGCTGCTTCCCACTAGCTATCTATTTTACTTTTGGTAGTATATATATGTCTCTGCCACTCTCTCACTTTGTCCCAGCTTACCCTTCCCCCTCCCCATATCCTCAAGTCCATTCTCTAGTAGATCTGCATCTTTATTCCCATCTTGCCCCTAGGTTCTTCTGACCATTTTCTTTTTTTTCTTTTTTTTAGATTCCATATATATGTGTTAGCATACTGTATTTGTTTTTCTCTTTCTGACTTACTTCACTCTGTATAACAGTCTCTAGGTCCATCCACCTCACTACAAATAACTGAGTTTTGTTCCCTTTTATGGCTGAGTAATATTCCATTGTATATATGTGCCACATCTTCTTTATCCATTCATCTGTCGATGGACAGTTAGGTAGCTTCCATGTCCTGGCTATTGTAAATAGAGCTGCAGTGAACATTGTGGTACATGACTCTTTTTGAATTATGGTTTTCTCAGGGTATATGCCCAGTAGTGGGGTTGCTGGGTCGTATGGTAGTTCTATTTTTAGTTTTTTAAGGAACCTCCATACTGTTCTCCATAGTGGCTGTATCAATTTACATTCCCACCAACAGTGCAAGAGGGTACACTTTTCTCCACACCCTCTCCAGCATTTATTGTTTGTAGATTTTTTGATGATGGCCATTCTGACCGGTGTGAGATGATATCTCATTGTAGTTTTGATTTGCATTTCTCTAATGATTAATGATGTTGAGCATTCTTTCATGTGTTTGTTGGCAATCTGTATATCTTCTTTGGAGAAATGTCTCTTTAGGACTTCAGCCCATTTTTGGACTGGGTTGTTTGTTTTTTTGATATTGAGCTGCATGAGTTGCTTGTATGTTTTGGAGATTAATCCTTGGTCAGTTGCTCCATTTGCAAATATTTTCTCCCATTCTGAGGGTTGTCTTTTCATCTTCTTTATGGTTTCCTTTGCTGTGCAAAAGCTTTTACGTTTCATTAGGTCCCATTTGTTTATTTCTATTTTTATTTCCATTTCTCAAGGAGGTGGGTCAAAAAGGATCTTGCTGTAATTTATGTCATAGGGTGTTCTGCCTCTGTTTTCCTCTAAGAGTTTGATGGTGTCTGCCCTTACATTTAAGTCTTTAATCCATTTTGAGTTTATTTTTGCGTATGGTGTTAGGGAGTGTTCTAATTTCATTCTTTTACATGTAGCTGTCCAGTTTTTCCAGCACCACTTACTGAAGAGACTGTCTTTTCTCCACTGTATATTCTTGCCTCCTTTATCAAAGGTAAGGTGACCATATGTGCATGGGTTTATCTCTGGGATTTCTATCCTGTTCCATTGATCCATATTTCTACTTCTGTACCAGTACCATATTATCTTGATTACTGTAGCTTTGTAGTATAGTCTGAAGTCCAGGAGCCTTATTCCCCCAGCTCCGTCTTTCTTTCTCAAGATTGCTTTGGCTATTCAGGGTCTTTTGTGTTTCCATAGAAATTGTGAAATTTTTTGTTATAGTTCTGTGAAAAATGCCATTGGTAGTTTGATAGGGATTGCACTGAATCTGTAGATTGCTTTGGGTACAAGGGTCATTTTCACAATGTTGATTCTTCCAATCCAAGAACATGGTATAACTCTCCATCTGCTTGTATCATCTTTAATCTCTTTCATCAGTATCTTACGGTTTTCTGCATATAGATCTTTTTGTCTCCTTAGGTAGGTCTATTCCTAGGTATTTTATTTTTTTGTTGCAGTGGTAAATGGGAGTGTTTCCTTAATTTCTCTTTCAGATTTTTCATCATTCGTGTATAGGAATGCAAGAGATTTCTGTGCATTAATTTTGTATCCTGCTACTTCACCAAATTCATAGATTAGCTGTAGTCATTTTCTGGTGGCATCTTTAGGATTCTCTATGTATAGTATCATGTCATCTGCAAACAGTGACAGTTTTACTTCTTCTTTTCCAATTTGTATTCATTTATTTCTTTTTCTTCTCTGATTGCCATGGCTAGGACTTCCAAAACCATGTTAAATAATAGTGGTGAGTGTGGACATCCTTGTCTCGTTCCTGATCTTAGAGGAAATGCTTTCAGTTTTTCACCTTTGAGAATGATGTTTGCTGTGCGTTTGTTGTGTATGGCCTTTATTATGTTGAGGTAGGTTCCCTCTATGCCCATTTTCTGGAGAGTTGTTATCATAAATTGGTGTTGAATTTTGTCAAAAGCTTTTTCTACATCTATTGAGATGATCATATGGTTTTTACTCTTCAGTTTGTTAATATGGTTTATCACATTGATTGATTTGCGTGTATTGAAGAATCCTTGCATCCCTGGGATAAATCCCACTTGATCATGGTGTATGATCCTTTTAATGTGTTGTTGGATTCTGTTTGCTAGTATTTTGTTGGAGATTTTTGCATCTATATTCATCAGTGGTATTGGTCTGTAATTTTCCTTTTTCATAGTATCTTTGGTTTTGGTATCAGGGTGATGGTAGCCTCATAGAATGAGTTTGGGAGTGTTCTTTCCTCTGCAATTTTTTGGAAGAGTTTGAGAAGGATGGATGTTAGCTCTTCTCTAAATGTTTGATAGAATTTGCCTTTGAAGCCATCTGGTCCCAGACTTTTGTTTGTTGGAAGATTTTTAATCACAGTTTCAATTTCTATACTTGTAATTGGTCTGTTCATACTTTCTATTTCTTCCTGGTTCCGTCTTGGAAGGTTATACCTTTCTAAGAATTTGTCCATTTCTTCCAGGTTGTCCATTTTATTGGCATAGAGGTGCTTGTAGTAGTCTCTTAGGGTGCTTTGTTTTTCTGTGGTGTCTGTTGTAACTTCTTTTTCATTTCTAATTTTATTAATTTGAGTCCTCTCCCTCTTTCTTGATGAGTTTGGCTAATGGTTTATCAATTGTGTTTATCTTCTCAAAGAATCAGCTTTTAGATTTATTGATCTTTGCTATTTTTTTTTTGTTTCTATTTCATTTATTTCTGCTCTGATTTTTATGATTTCTTTCCTTTTGATAACTTTGGGTTATGTTTGTTCTTCTTTCTCTAGTTCCTTTAGGTGTAAGGTGAGATTGTTTATTTGAGATTTTTCTTGTTTCTTGCGGTAGGCTTGTATTGGTATAAACTTCCCTCTTAGAACTGCTTTTGCTGCATCCCATAGGTTTTGGATTGTTGTGTTTTCATTGTCATTTGTCTCTAGGTATTTTTTGATTTCCTCTATGATTTCTTCAGTGATCTCTTGGTTATTTAGCAACGTATTGTTTAGCCTCCATGTCTTTGTGTTTTTAAAATTTTTTTCCCTGTGATTCATTTCTAACATCATAACATTGTGGTAACAAAAGATGCTTGATCTGATTTCAATTTTCTTAAATTTACTGAGGCTTGATTTGTGACCCAAGATGTGATCTATCCTGGAGAATGTTCCATGCACACTTGAGAAGAAAGTGCAGTCTGCTGTTTTTGGATTGAATGTCCTATAAATATCAAGTAAATCTATCCGGTCTATTGTGTCATTTAAAGATTCTGTCTCCTTATTAATTTTCTGTTTGGATGATCTGTCCATTGGTGTAAGTGACGTGTTAAAGTCTGCCACTATTATTGTGTTACTGTCAATTTCCTCTTTTATAGCTGTTAGCAGTTGCCTTATGTATTGTGGTGCTCGTATGTTGGGTGCATATATATTTATACTTGCTATATCTTCTTCTTGGATTGATCCCTTGATCATTCTGTAGTGTCCTTCCTTGTCTCTTGTAACATTCTTTATTTTAAAGTCTATTTTATCTGATATGAGTATTGCTACTCCAGCTTTCTTTTGATTTCCATGTGCAATGAATATCTTTTTCCATCCCCTCACTTTCAGTCTGTATGTGTCCCTAAGTCTGAAGTGGGTCTCTTGTAGACAGCATATATATGGGTCTTGTTTTTGTATCCATTCAGCCAGCCTGTGTCTTTTGGTTGGAGAATTTAATCCATTCACGTTTAAGGTGATTATCGATATGTATGTTCCTATTACCATTTTCTTAATTGTTTTAGGTTTGTTTTTCTAGGTCCTTTTCTTCTCTTGTGTTTCCCACTTAGACAAGTTCCTTTAGCATTTATTGTAGAGCTGGTTTGGTGGTGCTGAATTCTCTTAGCTTTTGCTTGTCTGTGAAGCTTTTGATTTCTCCATCGAATCTGAATGAGATCCTTGCCGGATAGAGTAATCTTGGTTGTAGGTTTTTCCCTTTCATCACTTTAAATATGTCATGCCACTCCCTTCTGGCTTGTAGAGTTTCTGCTGAGAAATCAGCTGTTAACCTTATGGGAGTTCCCTTGTATGTTATTTGTCGTTTTTCCCTTGCTGCTTTCAATAATTTTTCTTTGCCTTTAATTTTTGCCAATTTGATTACTATGTGTCTTGGCGTGTTTCTCCTTGGGTTTATCCTGTATGGGACTCGCTGTGCTTCCTGGACTTGGGTGGCTATTTCCTTTCCCATGTTAGGGAAGTTTTCCACTATAATCTCTTCAAATATTTTCTCGGGTCTTTTTTCTCTCTCTTCTCCTTCTGGGACCCCTATAATGCGAATGTTGTTGTGTTTAATGTTGTCCCAGAGGTCTCTTAGGCTGTCTTCATTTCTTTTCATTCTTTTTTCTTTAGTCTGTTCCACAGCAGTGAATTCCACCATTTTGTCTTCTAGGTCACTTGTCTGTTCTTCTGCCTCAGTTATTTTGCTATTGATTCCTTCTAGTGTATTTTTCATTTCAGTTATTGTATTGTTCTTCTCTGTTTGTTTGTTCTTAAATTCTTCTAGGTCTTTGTTAAACATTTCTTGCATCTTCTCGATCTTTGCCTCCATTCTTTTTTCGAGGTCCTGGATCATCTTCACTATCATTATTCTGAATTCTTTTTCTGGAAGGTTGCCTCTTTCCACTTCATTTAGTTGTTTTTCTGGGGTTTTATCTTGTCCCTTCATCTGGTACATAGCCCTCTGCCTTTTCATCTTGTCTGTCTTTCTGTGAATGTGGTCTTTGTTCCACGGCTGCAGGATTGTAGTTCTTCTTGCTTCTGCTGTCTGCCCTCTGGTGAATGAGTGTATCTAAGAGGCTTGTGCAAGCTTCCTAATGGGAGGGACTGGTGGTGGGTAGAGCTTGTTGTTGCTCTGGTGGGCAGAGCTCAGTAAAACTTTAATCCACTTGTCTGCTGATGCATGGTGCTGTGTTCCCTCCCTGTTGGTTGTTTGGCCTGAGGCGACTCAACACTAGAGCTTACCTGGGCTCTTTGGTGGGGCTAATGGGGGACTCTGGGAGGTTTCATACCAAGGAGTACTTTCCAGAACTTCTGCTGCCAGTGTCCTTGTCCTCACGGTGAGACGCAGCCACCCCCATCTCTGCAGGAGACCCTCCAACACTAGCAGATAAGTCTGGTTCAGTCTCCTATGGGATCACTGCCCCTTCCCCTGGGTCCCAATGCACACACTACTTTGTGTGTGTCCTCCAAGAGTGGAGTCTCTGTTTCCCCCAGTCCTGTCGAAGTCCTGTAATCAAATCCCGCTAGCCTTCAAAGTCTGATTCTCTAGGAATTCCTCCTCCTGTTGTTGGACCCCTGGGTTGGGAAGCCTGACGTGGGGCTCAGTGCCTTCACTCTAGTGGGTGGACTTCTGTGGTATAAGTGTTCTCCAATTTGTGAGTCACCCACCCAGCAGTTATGGGATTTGATTTTATTGTGATTTTGCCCCTCCTACCATCTCACTGTGGCTTCTTCTTTGTCTTTGGATGTGGGTTATCTTTTTTGGTGAGTTCCAGTGTCTTCCTGTCGATGATTGTTCAGCAGTTAGTTTTGATTCCGGTGCTCTCGCAAGAGGGAATGAGAGCACGTCCTTCCACTCCACCATCTTAAGTTGTTTCTTAAATGTTCTCTAACAATGTGTCTTGAGAATATCTATATATAGATATACATACATATACATATAAATAGACGTATACATATATGTATCTATAAATAATCATATACATACATATATGTATGTGTGTATGTATTTATATACATATATATAAATTTTCTTCTTTCTCCTGTTGTTTTCTTTTAATGGATGTATGGTTTTCCTTTTTTTTGTTGTTAATGTTTTGCTTAAACTAATTGAGTTGGGCTTCTATAAATGGCAACTGAAAAAAATCCTCTCTGTTCTTTTTTGTGTGTGCTATTACTCAGTATATATAACTTTTATATAAAGGCAAGAGTTTTGATAGGAGAGATTCCTAGAAGTGAGGTTTCTAGGACAGGGAGTATATGCATTTTATATTTTGAGAGCTACACACTGACCGATTGCTTCAAAAAGAGTATATGCCTGGATAGTATCTGAACTTGCTCTTTTCACCACATTTTCAAAAATACTATCAATCTTTTCAACATTCTAAATCTAATATATAATATCTTCTTATTTTAATTCTTATTCTCCTATACTAGTGAGATTGATGAATTGTGCCTAAATTTCTTAACCACATGTATTTATTTTCTTGTGAATGGTCCTTTTTTGAGATTTCCAATATCTTGTCTTCATAATTTTTTCAAAGTACTCTGTATAAAATTAATAATAAACCATTGTACATTATACATGTTATTGGTATTTTCTCCTAGTTACCTTTTAACTCCGCTTACTGTAACATTTTCAATATAGAAGTTTAAAAATACATTTTTAATAAAAGCTTTCAGTCTTTTCCTTTATTTTTTCTAAGTCCATTTATCATTTTATTTATAAATATGATACCTGGTGAGACAGATCCCAATTAATTATGCTTTAATTTCAAAAGTTGTCTTTGATATCCTTGAACATTTTATTATTCTGTATAAACTAAATAATTCTCTGTTTAAATCTGTAAGTAACCATGGATTGTGATTGAAATTTTACTAACTTTGTAGATTTATATTGAGAGAATCAACTTTTAAAATATGAACTCTTCTCACCCCAAAATATGATATATTGCTTCATTTATTCAAGGCTCCTTTTATGTCTTATAGTAAAATTTCATCATTTTCTTCATATAGGTCTTGCACGTTTTGCATAGATTTATGTCCTTGTGTTTTACAGTTTTATTGTTCTAGTGAGTATGACTTTTTAAGTATGCTCTTAATGTTTTATTTTTGGCATATAAAAAAGTTAATTATTTTTACCTAACTTATCTCATATAGTTTTTCATTAGACTTGTCAATTTTTTGTAGATCTTCTTACTCTTGCAAAGAATCAGCTTTTGCTGTGATTAATCAATCTTATCTTTTTAAGGTTTACCTTCAATTATTGCTATGGTATTTACTTTCTACTTTTACTAATTCCTTCCTTCAACATTCTTTTGTTTGCTTTGTTGTTTATAACATTATTAAGTTGATTATTTATTTTCTATATATTCTTGTTTTTAACCGGTACATTTAAGGCTCTTTTTTTTTAACATCTTTATTGGAGTATAATTGCTTTACAATGGTGTGTTAGTTTCTGCTGTATAACAAAGTGAATCAGCTATACATATACATATATACCCATATCCCCTCCCTCTTGTGTTTCTCTCCCACCCTCCTTATCCCACACCTCTAGGTGGTCACAAAGCACCGAGCTGATCTCCCTGTGCTATGCGACTGCTTCCCACTAGCTATCTATTTTACATTTGGTAGTTTATATATGTCCATGCCACTCTCTCAGTTCATCCCAGCTTACCCTTCCCCCTCCCCACGTCCTCAAGTCCATTCTCTACGTCTGCGTCTTTATTCCTGTCCTGCCCCTAGGTTCTTCAGAACCTTTTTCTTTTTTTTTTTAGATTCCATATATATGTGTTAGCATACGGTATTATTTTTCTCTTTCCGACTTACTTCAGTCTGTATGACAGACTCTAGGTCCATCCACCTCACTACAAATAACTCAATTTCGTTTCTTTTTATGGCTGAGTAATATTCCATTGTATATATGTGCCACATCTTCTTTATTCATTCTTCTGTCGATGGACACTTAGGTTGCTTCCATGTCCTGGCTATTGTAAATAGAGCTGCAATGAATATTGTGGCACATGACTCTTTTTGAATTATGGTTTTCTCAGGGTATATGCCCAGTAGTGGCTGGGTCATATGGTAGTTCTATTTTTAGTTTTTAAGGAACCTCCATACTATTCTCCATAGTGGCTGTATCAATCTACATTCCCACCAGCAGTGCAAGAGGGTTCCTTTTTCTCCACACCCTCTCCAGCATTTACTGTTTGTAGATTTTTTGATGATGGCCATTCTGATTGGTGTGAGGTGGTACCTCATTGTAGTTTTGATTTGCAATTCTCTAATGATTAATGATGTTGAGCATCCTTTCATGTGTTTGTTGGCAATCTGTATATCTTCTTTGGAGAAATGTCTATTTAGGTCATCTGCCCATTTCTGGATTGGGTTCTTTGTTTTTTGATATTGAGCTGCATGAGCTGCTTGTAAATTTTGGAGATTAATCCTTTGTCATTTGCTTCATTTGCAAATATTTTCTACCATTCTGAGGGTTGTCTTTTCAACTTGTTTATGTTTTAAAAGGATCATACACCATGATCAAGTGGGGTTTATCCCAGGAATGCAAGGATTCTTCAATATACACAAATCAATGTGATAAATCATATTAACAAACTGAAGGAAAAAAATCATATGATCATCTCAATAGATGCAGAAAAAGTATTTGACAAAATTCAACACCCATTTATGATAAAAACCCTCCAGAAAGTAGGCATAGAGGGAACTTACCTCAACATAATAAAGGCCATGTATGACAAACCCACAGCCAACATCATTCTCAATGGTGAAAAACTCAACCATTCCCTCTAAGATCAGGAACAAGAAAAGGTTGTCCAATCTCACCACTATTATTCAACATAGTTTTGGAAGTTTTAGCCACAGCAATCAGAAAAGAAAAATAAATAAAAGTAATCCAAATCTGAAAAGAAAAATAAATCTGTCACTGTTTGCAGGTGACATGATACTATACATAGAGAATCCTAATGATGCTACCAGAAAACTACTAGAGCTAATCAATGAATTTGGTAAAGTAGTAGGATACAAAATTAATGCACAGAAATCTCTTGCATTCCTATACACGAATGATGAAAAATCTGAAAGAGAAATTAAGGAAACACTCCCATTTACCATTGCAACAAAAAGAATAAAATACCTAGGAATAAACCTACCTAAGGAGACAAAAGACCTGTATGCAGAAAACTATAAGACACTGATGAAAGAAATTAAAGATGATACAAACAGATGGAGGGATATACCGTGTTCTTGGATTGAAAGAATCAACATTGTGAAAATGACTCTAGTACCCAAAGCAATCTACAGATTCAATGCAATCCCTATCAAAGTACCAATGGCATTTTCCACAGAATTAGAACAAAAATTTTTAGAATTTGTATGGAAACACAAAAGACCCTGAATAGCAAAAGCCATCTTGAGAAAGAAAAATGGAGCTGGAGGAATCAGGCTCCCAGACTTTAGACTCTACTACAAAGCTACAGTAATCAAGACAGTATGGTACTGGCACAAAAACAGAAATATAGATCAATGGAACAGGATAGAAAGCCCAGAGATAAACCCACACACCTATGGTCAACTAATCTGTGACATAGGAGGCAAGTATATACAATGGAGAAAATACAGTCTCTTCAATAAGTGGTGCTGGAAAAACTGCACAGCTACATGTAAAAGAATGAAATTAGAACACTCCCTAATACCATACACAAAAGTAAACTCAAAATGGATTAAAGACCTAAATGTAAAGCCAGACACTATAAAACTCTTACTGGAAAACATAGGCAGAACACTCTATGACATTCATCCTTTTTTAGATTCTTTTGTTTTTTTCTGGGGCATATCCTCAAGTGCTCCCTTCAAAAAGAACCTATGGGAGATAATACATCCTGAGAACTTGTATCTAAAAATGTCAATTTCATTTTCACAGTTGTAAAATAATTTAAATGTGAAATTCTAGGTTGAAAATCATGTTTACTAGAACTTTGAAGACATGTTTGGTTCTACAAGCTCTGTGCATCCAAATTTTCTGAAGAAGAGACTGACATCAGTCAGTTCCTTGTTTCTTTGTAAATAATCTTTATTCACTGTATTGTCCAAAATAGTAGCCACCCACATCACATGTGGTACTGAGCCTTTGAAATATGGCTAGTAGATTTTTAAAATGAATTTATAATTTTATCACATTTTAATTAATTTAAATGTAAATTTAAATAGCCATGTGTAGCTAGTGACTGTTGTACTAATGCAGCTTTATGATCATGCAGATATAGCTAGTTGTTTCATTAATCTTTATTAATACTCAGGATGGGCTTCCATTCTCCATGAGTCATTCTTTCTTTCATACTCTTCAACTCTTTCATTTGTACTTTTTTGTAGGAGAATCCCTCATTTTGATCCTCTAGTTCATTGTTCATTTTTCAACCATTCTGCTGATTTATGTTTATCATAATTCTGTTTTTAATTTCAAGAGCTCTGCTCATTTATTTTTCATAACAGCCAGTTGCTTTTATCATAGATAATATATTTTTAAAATATGTATGAGATTAAAAAATATGTGTAGCTTTTTTTTCTTGTTTCCTCTGTTAACATACCTTTTTTTCCTTGTTTCCTCTGTTAACTTCCGTTTCCTTGGTGGTTACTTCCTCTGTTTGTTGAGTCAGCAGCTCTTTTCATGCTGTAGCTTCCCTTCAAATGTTTAGTGATTCATGCATGTTTGCTCATATTTGTATCTAAGGATCTTGATTGAAAAGTATTGATAGTGACATTTATTTACTCAGCACAGATGAGAATCTCTATTGACCTAGCAGCAAATACAGGCTCTGATAACAGGAGCCTTTGTTCCCAGGACTAAGGAAGGGAAGAGAGACATATAACTAGACAGGCCTCTCTTTAGAGATAGTTCATAACCTCTTATCTTGGCACAGAAGACCATAAATTACCAGAGGTACTTCTCAGAATTCTCACTTTATATAGCTATACTTAGAGCTTAATCCTAGAGGCAAACATTGGAGTTGGCTGCTGTAAGAGCTGGGGGCTGGTATAGTACACACACACACACACACACACACACACACACACAATTATCTGACCAATCACCCACAGTCTGTTATTTCTAGCTTTCATTACTGCTTCTGATCTTGTGATTAGTTGGGGTTCTCCTGGAAATTTTCACTTATTTCGGGGGCTCTCGCTTTTATCTGTATGGCTTATAGATTCCAGAGACCTGCTGAGTTTGTTTTTTTTTAATATCGGATGCATAAATGATTTAGAATTATTATATCTTCCTGGGGGACTGGCACCTTATTATAATAAGACCTTGTTCAGCTCTAGTAATCCTTTTAGCCTTATAGTTTTTTGAGCTGGTATTAGTATAGCTATACCAGTTTTCTTTGGTTAGTATTTACCTGGTACATAGTACCTCCTTATAGTTGTAAACACATGTAAGTTTTTAAAACCTACCCTGAAAATATTAATCTTTTACTTGAACTACTTTGTCCATTTATAGTTAATGTACTTATATACTTGGGTTTACAACCACCCTCTTATTATTTGCTTAATATTTGGCCCATCTGAGAGATTTTTTTAAAATGCTTTTTAGTATTTTGCCTTCTTTGGGATTAATCAAGAGATTTTTGTCATTCAATTTTTTCTATCTAATATTTTCTCAGCTTTACATTTTAAATAATTCTTTTAATGGTTAAGAGATCAAAATATTCATCCATGACTTATTACAGACTAATACAAATGTTTATTTTTACCTCTTCCATAATAATAATAGAACTTATCCCTTTTGTGTTATTGTCATCACACTTTTTAATTCTGCATATATTTAAAATTCCTTAAACATATCCATTGTTTTTGTGCCATCTATATTCAGTTATATTTATCTTTGTGTTGCTCCTAATTTCTTCCTCCATTTCCATATTTTCCTCTATGATCATATCCCTTTGGCCTGAAAACTTTCTTTGATATTTCCTTTAGTACAATCCTACTGACAATGAATCGTTTTAATTTTTTTTTTTCTAGTAATGTTTTTTCTTTTCTTTATTTTTGAGGTAAATTTTCACTGGGTGTAGAATGCCACATTAACAGTTATTTTTTAGCACTTCTAAGGTATTATTCCATTGCCTTCTGGCTTACCTCATTTCTATTGAGAAGCCAGCTGTTTTCTTATTGATGTTCCTTTGAAGATAGTGTCTTTTTCTTCCACTGGCTGCATGTAAGATTTATTTTATTTATCTCTTTTTTTAACTCAGTTTTTTTATTGATGCACCTTAATTCCTTTTAAGAGTATTTATTCTGCTTTTAGTTTGCTGAGAATTTTGAATTTGTGAATTGATGTTTTTCTTCAGTTTGGAATATTTTGTGCCATTATCTCTTCAAATACTATTTCTTTTCAATTCTCTCTTCTCCTTGTGCTAAACCAATTACATATATGTCATAATATTTCTCTTTTGCTCTGTTCTCTCCCCCTACTGATTCTTTGGTCTCTGTCTCTGTGCTTCCATTTGGATCTTTTCCACTCTCTTCAAATTCATTATTTTTTTCTTTCAACTCTGTCCAGTTTGGTGTTCTATGCATTAATTTAGTTCTTATTGTAAGATAGGACACTTTTTACTTCTGCAACCCCCATCTAATTATTTTTATAGATTCTTTGGTGGCTTTTTGTGTGTGTCAAGTAAGCTAGGCTGAACTACATTTCTAAGAATTCTCTTGCTTACATGTTTTGAGTTCAGGTGGGCCACAGTGGGATTTGGAAGGTAGAATTGACGTAGTAGCCATATAGATTTTACACTTAGAAGGTCATGCAGTGACATCAAATGCCATTGCATCTCACACACATTGTCACTGATCTGTTTGTTCACCTCATTGGGGTTGGGCAGCAGTCAAGTGTTCAGCTACTACTCCTCTTTCAGGTTCTCTGAGCCCTCAGCCAAATGTGTGTTCAACTGGGTGATGAAGGGTAAGAGCTTCTTGTGCATGACAATTGCCATTAAAGTTAGAGGCAGTGAGAGACTGGTATGGGTGTTAGTCCATCCCTATCCAGCTCATTCTTTTGGATTCCAGTTTATTCTCACTGTCTGGAACTTTATGTCTGTCTTCCTTTCCCAAATACCTAACCTTTAGACATAAAGCTCCAGTATAAGACACAAAGACATCCACTGTATAGTGAATTTTAACAAACTGTCACAGTTGTGTAGGGATAAATCCCTATAAAAAATTAGAAAATCACATGAGTATATATATATATGTGTATGTATGTGTGTGTATATATATACACACACATGTATATATAATGTATGTAAATAAAAATAAATAAAGTAACATGATTGATTCAGATTCTTATTACCTGGGAAAATTCTCCAACATTTATCTTTTTTCTCTATCATTTTTCTTTTTTATTCATATTAATCAGTTATTTTATACCCCTTATAGCACCAATATCTGTATCACCTATGAATCTGTTTCTGTTGCCTGTGTATTTCTCCCTTGGTTTTTGGACATATGGTCCTGTCTCTTGCCATATCTAGGATGATTTTACTAAATGAAGACCACTGGGTATAAATATTGAAGAGGTCCCAGATTTGTCATCTAGCATCAGAAAAGGATTATTTTTTCTCCTGCTAGGTAGAGTGAGGGACTATCTTAAATCATTCAAGAATGAGCCAATTTGGGGGCTCTATTGAAGTTTTTATTAAACTAAACTAAAACTCAGTCTATTGCTGGTTTTTCCTGCCTCTCCTCCAGAGACCTCCATTGTTTTCAATTAAGAGCCTGCTGTATTCACTAGGCCCACTAGCAGGTCTGTCTTCTCAGTATCAGGAGACTACACATTTTTCCACTTTACTTCTCAGAGTTTGTGGTTTATCTCTTTAGTCTTCTATCTTGTATACTTTCACAGTTTGGTGTATATTTTGAGGGAAGAATCACTCCTGACTTGAAGCTCCTCAAGTATACAATTTTGTGAGTCCATTTCATCTAAATGCCAAAGTATCTGCTGGTTTCTCTGTCTTTAGCAGTGGTCCTCTACCCAGTGAAAGCCCTGGTTCCCAGCCTTGCCTTGTGAGAATCAGCATGTTTCCAGGGAAAATGCCACTGAAGATTATTATTACACCCTTCCAAGTGTCTCCTCTTTCCACGATTTTAGCCTCTCTAGTCCTTATTATTTCTGTAGCTGTATATATCTTTAAACAGAGAATTTCTGTGTTTATTTTGCATTAAAAAAAAATTCTCAGCAGGTGAATTGGTCTACCAAAAACTACCTTAATCTACAAGAGACAGAAAAACCTGTCAATCTGTTCTTATTTATGTCATCCCAAATTCCTGTCAGTATACTGCTCTGCTGTTAGGATGCCCAGTTTTCCAGTCTTACCATGCTTTTATAATGGTTTGCTATAAGGTCACATCAGAAGTAATTTGAGAAGAAAGGCAGTACCTACAGTAAGCCATTTGAACTAGAAATCCCATAACATTTTGAAACTTCTGCATATTACTGTTATATGATTATGTCTGTCTCTACTACTCTATTATACATTTCTTAAAGGTAAGAACTATACTGTATTCATGTTCGTGCTTGCTATAATACTTGCCATATGTAATCACATGTAGGAGGTGCTCATCATTTACTTGTTAACTAAATTATGAAATAAATGAGTAAATGACCTCAAGATGTTCATGGTCAATGACTTTATTGATATCTTCCACATTTTGACTAGTATTGCTTTTAAAAATCTAACATATTGTATGAAATATTAGAGAAATAGAGACAAATATTTTGTTTCTTTAAAGAATGTAGTATAGTCTATGCCCTTAAACAAAACTTAAATAATAATAAAAACAATTTGTCTCTAGCTTCTAGGATTTCTCAGAGAAAACTCTTTAAAAATGAAGGACTTTAATCATCTGGTTCCTTTAGATTTTATAGTAGTTCAAAATATATAGGAAAAAATCCTGATATATATTTCACTTCTCTCCTAACACTTATATTTCCCTTTAAAAAAAAAAAAAAAAATCACATGAAAAAGAAAATTGAAAAGAAATGTTACCTAACACATAAAAAGTAATACTTTTCAAAGATTATATTTCCATTTCTATATAATATGCTCTCATTATGAAATCATCAGTGCATTTTTTTAGTCATAAACAAGGCACTGAAAAGAAAATGAATAGCAATGTAAATGACTTTCTGGAAAGTGACATCTATTCCAATCTCAGAAAAAATTAACTTTCTGAAATATTAATTGATCATAGTGAGGAGGCCAAACTAGATAAACAGAGGAACCAGGGAGTACTTCCCATAGGCCTGCAGCTTGTTGTGAAGACACCTATGAACACTGGCTTTGAATTTAAATTTAAAGTAAATAAAAACAGATCAACGTATCAGGCTGTCAACTTGAAGACTTCAACTGGGAATGCCATGCTTCTGTTCCTTTGCAATTCAAACACAGAGTAGGAAGAAACATAATTGTACTAGAAAAGAAAATTGCCAGGATTCCTGGCCATTAGATAGGAATTCCAAAAAGATTAGCCTCTGTTCCTCTCTTCCCTAACTTAGAAATAAGTTACGGCTATAGGTCATCCCATGAGCCAGTGAACAAATGTCCAGTTGTTTTGGCAATATTCACACCCAGTAGAGAGAACATTAACGTCTTTCTCATAACTGGTACAGGAGGCAGTACCACTAGCTACGAACTTCCCAACCCCTTGTAGTCATCACATTCTGGACTTCCCCTTTTACTTTACACTTGCATATTTCATTTTCCATGAGACTGCTATTTATACAACTTGTTTGCAAGGAATAAGACAACTCATTCAACACAGTTCCTTCAAATACCGAACTTCTATTACCAGAGGCTTCAAATGAACACCTCTCTGCAGTGGGCCTAATGTGTGATGAAGTTAAAGATGGAAGCAAACTGTCCAGATTCAAGCTCAAGGACAAATGCCAAAAACAATGACAAATGCAGAAGCTGTGCAGTACTGCAAAGCATTCAGAAAGTGATGCCTGACCTTTCTTCATCTTTCCATTTTGTTCTGAATTTGCTACCACTGTATTTTGGAATAGCATAAACTTAGAGGAATGAAGGCTCATCTTCCCTCTTCTTTTGCGTGTCTTTCCATGAAGCTAGAACTTTGCTTTCTCTCCAGCATTCACCCTGTCCCTGTAGTTTACAATACTCCAGCTCTTCTCAATGGCTTAGTGGGCACACAACTTCTGTTTCCAGCACTGTTTATCAAGCAGTGAACTACAGAGCCAAAATGAGGCAAATTTTTTTTTAGAATCTGGTCTCAGAAACCTAAAACCCTGTGATTACAACTTCAGATAGTTTTATGCCCAGAGAGCGAGCTGTAGCCCTTTCCAAATATTCATGCATGAAGCTCATTAATTTTCTTCTCTCAGTAACTGAAGATGAATCCTTTAATTTGAAGTGGCCGTAACACTAAAGAGTCATGTCATTACCCTGGAATCCTTTAAGTTGATTTTTTTTTTTCTCATTGACTCAGTGAGGTAAAAATTAAGGACAGCTCCTATTAGCTCTATGTCCTGAAGCATCTGCTCATGTTTGCAAATTGATCCATCCTAAATATTTATTCATCTGTAAATGCCATGGAGTCAACACTTCACTTCAGATTTCTTCCTTTTTTTTCCCCAACACAAAATTTCTTGTAAAAGTTCTGTCAATAACATCATTAGCAATTTAAATGTTTTAAAAATATGATCCTTCCTGCTGTGTTTTTTAATACTTCCTTCATATTTAATTGCTATAGACACTTTAGTTCCTAATTAAACTTTATTGTTTATAATGTTGCAGTCATTAATAGACATGATAGGGAAAAAAATGGCTGGTTCTAGCCCATTTTCTGGCTGCTAATTCTAGTCTTAATACTTTTCATAGCCATAATGAATTCATGGAACACAAAGGAGGATGGGTAGAAAGTGAGACAAAAGCAAGTGTACAGTTCATGGTTTTGAGGATTTACTAGACATTCTGGAAAACAAACTTGAATTGGACTTGAATTGAATCGGACTTCTTGATTTGTAGGGGGAATTACCTTAGAAATAGCATCTCAAACACTTGCAAGATGAACATCCTCATTTCTCAAGGCTCCTTTCTCTATCATATCCCCAGGTTTTGCACTGGTGACAGAGAGGAGGATATATTGCACACACAAAACTTACCTCATTGTCGGAGTCTTAAAAGACTTTCATTGTGAGAGAATGGAGACACTTGATGAATCTGATGGGTTTTGGTCATAGAAAGATTTGCTATGAACCATTGCATCAAGGTTGAAATGCCCAAGAGGCTGACAAACTTATGGCCCTTTTCAGAGATTAAATAGTTTTGGAAAAATTTTCTCCCCTGGCAGTTGTAATTGTGTCTGTGAAATAAGTGTTCATTCTGCTTGAGCACCGTGGTTTGAATGCTTCCTTCTATATATTCCCCCAGTGGATTGATTCTAAAAAGATCTGCTCAGATTTCCCTGTACCAATGCAAATTAAACCATGAACTTGATAACACCTCCCCTCAACCTTCAACATCCTTGCCATGTCCCATGCTAATGGGTAATCAGAGGCACCATCCAGTGCCTTTATTGTGGATTATCTTTGTAGCTGTTTGAAGGAAGGGAAAGGAGCTGAAAAAATCTTCCAGGTTAATAATGTGGTGACAGGGAATTGACAAAGGCTACCATCAGTAACCTTGAGAGTCTTAAGCTGACAGAGTAGCACTCATGAGTAGGTAAAGTGGTCATTTAGTTGTTGGAACTTCCAAGGCATCTGGGAGGCCCTCAAATGCTCCAAATAAAATAGGGTGAGGATAACATCTCAGGAAGAGGGAAGAGGGTGCAAGCAGAAAAACACAAGCTCATCACAGACATATCATCTATTCCCTGACTTTGCCCAGTGTCAACATTGCATATTAGTCTGTGAACAGCTGGCAAGTATCTGACCTTTTGGGTGATTTAGAGCATTTCCTGTTTCTAGCCTGTGTATTCCTCTTACACGGCAGTCATTATCTAGAATTCCTGGGTTTATCATTTTAAAGAAGCCTCAATATCATACCTCAAAATTGAATGTGAGAATATCAAAGAATTCTGGAGACAGTTTATTTCTCAGTATTCAGTATATCCCTGGCACTGTGCTGAGCTGTGAGTGAATTATCTTACTTAATCCCTTAACAGTTCTACCAGGTAGGTTCTGGTATTATCCTGTGGTAACTGATACTCCGAGAGATTGAGCAACTTGCTTAAGATCACACGGTTAGTAATTAGTTTAATCAGTTTGAAGCCAGGTCTTCCTGATCCTAGAGCTTGAGCTCATAACTATTTTCTTGTACTGCCTTCCCTTTAATCCTCAGTACCTTGAGAAAGCAGAATGAACTGATGTTAGAAATAAGATGATTGTTTATAACCAGGATTGTATGCTCACCTGCATTCAGTCTGATTTTTTATGCCATTCTATTAACGGGATTGCCTTCACAATAATTTTTTTTTCACAATAATTTTTAAAGTATTGTTTGTGGCTCCAAAGCCTCCTAGGATGGTGCTTAGCCCTATTACCTTGTTCAGGTACCTTTCTGTATCCACCTTTTTGGGTTGTCAGTGGTGATTAACATCCATGCCTGAGGAGAAGCAAGGGCAGTCACAGTATATGAGTGAAAAAGCAATGGCCAAGAATATCTTTGTTCAGGTGCCTGGTGGGATCACCTCAGCGTCTCATGCTATCTAGAAGCAACTGTTAGCCAGATGACAAGAGAACATGAAGGAACTTATACTGAACATAGCCAAAACCATACCAGATGTTAACATCAGGCAGATCCTTTTTGAGAAAAGTAGAATTGGGGTGGGAAACAGGACGTGGAATATACATATAAAAATACTATGAAAATTTAAGGAGGAAGTCTGAATCAATGGAAATGACCACCGATAAGGTTAAGTGATTGGTGTACGGGCATTTGAAGTGGATTGATTGCTGTTTTCTTACATTTATAACCCATCAGAAGTGAATAATAATTATTATATGGATATTGTATGTTTAAAGTTTACGTGTCAAGGGCGAACCTCTAAGTCAGAGGATATTCCTTTCACATTCACTGCCCGCATGTCTCTGTCACTCTTGGTGGCATGCGTTTGTTTCCTTACTTGGTTTATCTGATTTTTTTCTTCCTTCCTTCATCCACCAAGTATTTAGATACCAGCTTGTAGGGAGATGGGAGGCAGGTTCAGGAACCTTCCCTGAAGATTCCATCCTTACCTGGATGTTGTAAGGATTAATGAACTAACATATTCTAGAATGATTTTAAAATGTGAAGTGCTATGTAAGTGGCAAGCATGATTAACTAGCAGCCAAGTTATTAGGCACCTGAATACTCTGCATCTTTTCTGAATTTCAGAAAAATGGATGTGCATATTCATTTTCAAAAGCACTATTATTTGAATGATATTCAGGCACTCAAATAAAAGTCTAACCCAATCGTAATTATCTCTACTCTTCTCATACCAGTCATATAGACCTTAAGAGTGACATATTTATGCAACTGTGAGTAGAATAGACATAATTACCAATCTCATGGAGTTTTCAGCACATCAGGAAAAGGCACAGTGCAAAATATTAGTTGTTTTTCAACCTACATCCCATTATCCTAGTACAAGAAATATTGAGGCCTGGTGGTTGGGAGTGTGAACTCTGGCCCAGACTTCCTGGGGCCAAACCCTCACCCCACTGCTGGTTAAGTATTGATAACTTTGGGCAAGTTGCTTTACCTCTCCTTGCATTAGTTTATTTATGTAAAAACTGGGGACAGTGTTAGTATCTATCTCATAGCTGATATATATAAGTTGCTCAGAAAAGCAATTCCTGACTTGCAGTAATTGCTCCTTAAATATTAACTATTATCATTATAGTTGTCGTTAATACTGGCCTCGGCAGCTTCCACCCTCAGAGAAAGAAATAATAAATAGAATTGGTAGATAATTTGCTAGGACTCACATATGACATCTGGCAGCTTACAAAGCTCACTTAAGTGTAATGTTAACCTATGGTTGTTCAGCACTTGCCATGCGCCTGGGTGCTAACAGCAACCCGGTGAGATGGGTTAGGACAGGGGCAGCTTTTAGTTTTGCTTTATTTGCTCAGCAAGGTTTTGATCCCCCTTCTTCTGGTAATTCACTCTGGCCACATCCTTTCACCGTAGGTGCAGGGGCGGGCACCATGCCATGCCCGTCAATCAGACTTCTCATCCTAAGGTTAACATGTGAACCTGCGGGGCCAATCTCAGGCCTCCCCTGACATACTAGACAAGGATTTGATTTGAAAGTGAAAAATAAACAGTTTTGCCACTGTGTTCATGATGCTAAAAGACTGTGAAATTAGGGTTAAAAGTGACCAAGTTCATTCCAAGTTGAAGAGGTATGGCTGCAGAAGGAAAGAATGAAGCCAAGCAGAGCTGAGCAGAGCTGAGAGATGGAGGAGGGAGTGCATTCTGGTGGCTTTGAGTCCTGATCCTAGCATTTGAGGCCCAGGCTCCCATCCCTTGATTGGGTCAGATAGCCCAATATCCCTCCCAGCCCTGTGAGCCGCTAGACTTATTCTTTGTGTTTCTCTTAAAGTAGTTTGAATTAGGTTTCTGTCTCTTGCAACTTAAAGAATGCTTACAAGACAAATGCTGTCATTCACCCATTTTATGGATAAGGGAATTGAGGCTCTGAGAAGTTAAGTGATTTGTTCATGAAGATCACATTACCAGTGATTTTCAGAACTTCATGCCCTGCTTAAGAAACCCAAATGCTATATTCCAGGGAAGAGAGCAAAGCTGAGGAACTGGAGATGGAGCTGGTTATTAATGAAAGGGGCAGGGAAGTTTTGGGGCACCCTCGGGTCACAGCTATTCACATAGCTAATTCATTCACTGGTTCATTAAATATTTGTTCAGTCACTAAGAAACAATCTAAAGCGAGTTGTTTGGCAAGAGGAAGTGAGTGGTCCGCAGGTACCCTCAGCTCTGCTGGCTGGCTGTCTGCTCTCAGCTGCTGTCGGCATAGGAAGGGGTGAGAAGCCACACAACCAGCCCTCCTGTGTTTTTCGAGCTGCTATTCCAGTGAATGCAGTGTATGCAGAAGATGTCAAACCCTGGGGTCTCTCAGAAAATTGATTATGGAGCTTGCCCCTTCCTTAAAAAGCAAGCTTTTGTTTTTATTAGCATGCGTAAATACGGAATAATTTCTGAATGTAAATATGGATGATATTTTATTTTCCTGACATGTTTGGAAGCAGCCTGGGGCAGGGTGGCAGTGAATCAGTAAATATCATGGGTACTACGCTGGGAATTCATCAACTGTGCACACAGTTCATGGACTTATGCCATATGTTCCGTAATAGCATGTTTGTTAACATGGGATTGGGCTGCCTGGTGGTATGACAAAGCTGCCACGTCAGTTTCTTGATGTATAGAAACAGGCTCTGCTAGCCAGATGTAGAAATCTAGCAAGGTCATTTTAGGAGTAATTTCCATTTTGTGTACTTTCTTTTCCCCTCATTGACTGTAGGAGAATGTGATTTGCCTCATTACAATGTGATGCCAGGTGCACAACACAATAATGACCTTTATGCCAAAGTCTGAAGTTCACATAATTGATTAGATAGACTCCCATTCAGCAACGTTGGAAACCATTAGCTAGAGGCAGGAACCGTTTTAACTTCTTGACATAGGAGGTCACAGGGTCAAGGTGAAAGCCCAGGTCTGGACTCAGATGAAAGGAAAACAGTGTTGCCTGGCAGCACTGGGGTTTGAAGCCTTCCCTCTGGGAGTCAGAGATGTCCTGGAGCATGTGGAAAGCTAAGGGAAGGCCTGGGGAACCAAGGTGGGAACTGATAAAAGGGCAGCAGATCCCAGCTCCACAGCGATGGGCTTGAGTGATGGGCCTCTCCAAGCAGGGGCGCTGTGGTAACCATCACCTCTGTTCTCTTTTCAGGTCCTTACTGCTAACCTTTGCTTCGCCTCTGACCCTAAAGTATGCCATCTATACAAAAGCATTACATCTTATTTTTTAACTGTTATATAGTTGACTTACAATATTGTGTTAGTTTCTGGTGTACAGCAAAGTGACTCAGTTATACATATATATGTATAAATTCTTTTTCATATTCTTTTCCATTATGGTTTATTACAGGATATTGAATATAGTTCCCTGTGCTATACAGTAGGACCTTGTTGTTTATCTAGTCTATATACAATAGTTTGCATCTGCTAACCCCAAACTCCCCCTCCATCCCTCCCCAACCCTTGGCAACCACAAATCAGTTCTCTATGTCTGTGAGTCTGTTTCTGTCTCGTAAATAAGTTCTTTTGTGTCATATTTTAGATTCCACATATAAGTGATATCATATGATATTTGTCTTTCTCTGTCTGGCTTACTTCACTTAGTATGATAATCTCTAGGTCCATTCATGTTGCTGCACATGGCATTATTTCATTCATTTTTATGGCTGAGTAGTATTCCATTGGGTATATATACCACATCTTCTTTATCCATTTATCTACTGATGGACATTTAGGTTGCTTCCATCTTTTTATTCTCTTGGATTCTAGATTGTTGGTGTTTACATGGGAAATCAAGGATTTCTTATGGAGTCTTTACAATAACTTGGGAAATTTGAGGATTCCATTTTCACCCACCCAGGAATGGGTTTCCTGCCAAAACCATGCCTGACTTCTGTCTTTTATTGAAAATGGCTAAACAAATTAAGTCCTTTGCTTGGTGATTATGGCAGTATTGACTGCCATTTTATTAAACACACATTTACAAATGGCACCTGAATATCCAACAATGCTCCAGACCTCAGGACCCTTCCTAATGCAGCTGTGTAGGAGTTACTGACAGCCAGCTCTTGCCATTCTTTCTCTTTCTTCCATTTTCACTCTGACTGAGAACGCAGTGTTTCATATCTCCTACAAACTACAAGAACCCTGATGTAAAAAATAGGCAATGAAAAGGGAAAGTAAAAAGTCACATGCTATCTGCAACTTGAAGCTTGTAAATAAAGAAAGAAGTAATAACCAGATGAGAATGCATTTGGTCAGAAGGAAAAAGAATGGGAGATTGAGGGTGTTAAGCAGAGGAAACAAGATGCTTAAAACGATAAATAAAATGGCTTGTTTGTTTGTTTGTTTACATCCCTGGAGTTATAAGTATCTTTGTCTGACCACGGGTTAATAGTTTTTCAGTAGGAGCCTATTGTGTGTGTGTTTTTTTATTTTTTATTTTTTTTTAATTAAAAAAAAATTTTTTTTCTATTGTGTGTTTTTAATCAGTGTTTGATTTCCAGAGCTTCTGGCTCAGCCTGGGACAAAGGCTCTGTCTTTCACTAATGCTCATAGACGAATAATACCTTTTTAAAATATTGCCAATTCTGCTGTCATTTCAAGACCCCAGAGACTCTGCTTATTAGGATGGCAGGCAAGCGAAGAAATGAGTTGGACATAGAGGTGGCAGGGGTTAATTTCATATTTGTCATGAGATCTTGCATGATTTCCCTAAAAGATATTTAATTTCCACTGGGCATAATAACTTGCAGCTGCCGGAATATGCTGTATACTAGTGGTGAGTTCTTGTCTTCAGAGATTTATGCAAGTCGTTATTTAAAAATAGAGATCCGGGAGTTACAGCTGGCTAATTAATCTACCACTAAGGAAAGCTAAGCAAGTGACCCACTTAACTGTTTTCAGGAACCACGGCTACACTGAAGCAAACTTTCAAAAACTGTCCTGCACAAAGAACCGAACTAATACATCCCTGTGGCATTTTTGTGGTCTTCTCACAGTGTGTGTGTCCCTTCTTCATCTCCCTTTCTTCCCCGTGGACACCAATAATTCAGCCCTCATCCGTGCACACCTGAACGTTCCACAATTAGAATTCCTAGATGCTTCAGCATCTGGGTCCTTCTTCCCAAGGACGCTGGCAGGCTCCCCTTCCTTAGTCTCCTCTTTCACTGCATCACTCCCCTGCTCATGTTTTCTACTATCGCCTCTGAGGCCTCTGCCTGACTTCTGAGGGTTCCCCTAAGAGACCCAAGCCATATATCTGCCCATATTTCCTCTACTCCCTCCACATGCACCTTCCCCTCTGGGCATAATGGTCTCTCCCCTCTCATACTGTCCCCTCACCTAGATCACATTTTCCGTTCCTCTCTCAGCCTGAACATGGTCTGTACAGCTTACAAAGCTCCAATTTGTCTATCCCAGGCCACCTTGATTTTTTCCCCTGGACTTGATGTCAGAGAGTTGACTTAATCGGGTCATGACACAATTTCATCAACATTGGTCTGTGAGGGCCCTGATCTTATCTTTAATCAATCAGTTAATGTTTTTATTATATTTATTCCTATCTCCTTACCTCTCTGCATAGGCAGGCATTCTATTATGTTTTATGTGCATTCTTTTTTATTGCATACACCTTTACCAAATAATTATTACTGTTATATGTACAATTATTTTGCTTAACACACATATTAAATTTCACGTGTCTCCTACTTTTTTCACTCAGGCTTATACCGTTAAAGTCCATCCATGTCTCTAAATCTGGCTGCCGAATACTGCATCGTAGGCAACCATCACCTTCACCTCTCCGCTTTCTCCATGATGTACACGCCCACATCCCTCCCACTCTCTGGATCTCCCCTTCTCTGAAATCGCTTGGTATTCATTTACCCTACACTGGGCTCTTAATTGTACTGTATTTTCCTATGGTGTTTCATGTTTTTCCCTTGTCTTTTGTGTAACTCCTTGGAAATCAGGGATGATTTCTCATACTGCTCCCTCTCCCACTCCACCTCTTCCCATCCCCACCTCTGCAGACCTTCTCCGGAGCTCGGTGCATAATCAGCGCTCAGTAAATCCTTGTTTACTTAGGGAATTGAATAGCGTGACTCCATGAGGGTAGGCATTTTCTCTATTCTTAACCATATTTACAGTGTCTGGCAAATGGTGCCTGGCATGTTGTAGGTGATCAGGAAATATGACACAAATGAGTGTCTCACTTTTCACAGAAGAAAAGGGATATGGAATAGTAGAATATACAGGGGTCAGGATACTATGTTCTAGTTTCTAATCTGCCACCAACTAGGTGTTCAACACTTAGCACATCATTTAGGTCTTGGTTAAACTGAATGATTTCTTGAGTCCTTGTTCACTCTAACTTGCTAAGTTTCTGTAACTTCACAAAAAATTTTTCAACAGGAAGAGAGTCTTTAATATGAAATCATCTCTGTGGAATACAGTGATCATATGCAAGGCTCTACTGGGTTGGGGTGTTGGGTAGAGGTGAGAGTCTGTCCTATGGCTTCTGATCTTAGGCTCCCAGAATGATAGGAAGGACAAGATGATTACTACCTGTAAAGTGCTTAGAAGAGTGTCTGACACATAATAAGTGAAGTATAAGTACTTACTCTTATTTTTATAAATTTAAGAAAATCTACTAACATTTGCAGCAATCTCTTGTCTGGCATATGGAAGTCTGGTCTTCATGCTTATGTGCCCCAAAAAAAGGCCCCAGGAATTTTAGTATCACTGCTGAAATTAACAGCTCTCTTTTATAAGACAATAATCATCAGACAACAGTCTGATTTCTTTTAGGCCCAATCTGTTGTCTTCCTGATAATGGGCAGGTTCTTTTTTAAAGTAAAGCAAAAGAATATTGTTCTTGTTCAGGATCATGCAGCAGCTAATAAAGACGTTGGGACAAGAATCTTGAGTTCTATATTTGGTATCTATCAAAAACAACTCTTTCCTCTATAGAGTAGTCAGTTAGAAATGGAACAGAATATGAATATATTAATATTTTATGCAGACGATAGTTTTCCCTTTAGTAGGGAAGCAGTAACTAAATAATCTAATTGGCTTTCTCTTATCTTTAAAGAAGTGAACTCAAATATTGAACAAACCATTATTAAAATTCTGAACAGCATTTAAATCATGAGCTTCTTTGTTGCTAGATGGCTTCTTTTTCTCTAGGTCAGAGGTAAAGCTATTTGTCTTAAAGAAGAAAACACTAAATGGTGTTGGTAATGGGCTACAGGTATTATAAACTAACTATATTTGCTTCATGAGCAAAAGTAGCATTTGATAACTCTTTTATTCTACTGTTCTACTGGGCAAATGAAGTCTTAAACAGCATTTCAGTTTAATGCTTTTACATACAAAATCCAATTTGTGAATTTTAAAAGTTTAAAAAAAAAATCAGGTAAAAATACAAAATGAGAACTGGGGACTCCATAAGGGCTAGAAAATTTTGGACCAAAAAAGAAGTACAACCTCTAATTAAAAGATTGGAGAAATAAGTAGGTAAAATGTTCAATTACCAACAACAGCACAGGAAAATGACTGAATCATTTGTTTTAGAGGTCAGAAACACTGGAGTAAACTGTAAGACTTACATGGGAATGGGGAATGGGGATTTTAAAAAAACACCTTGTGGTTTTGCTTCTGTTTCTGTTTTCCTTTTCTTTTACTCATGAACTTTATTTGGAGGAGTACCATAGCTTCCTATTAAAATAAAGATGGGCTGTGTTCTAATAACATCTTTCTGTGTTGTGTTTCTCAGGTAGTTCTCAGCTACAGCTGCCATTTATTTCCATATGGAATAAACTGAAGTAAAATATACACTTTGAATAGCCAAGAAGGATTGCCATGTAAATTAGACGAGATATAATATGTTGGAAGGTGCTCTGAAAAATCTAAAGTCCTATAAACATATTTGTTTCTGTTATTGCTGCATTAAGTGAAAATCAGAAGAGTGCCTACCATGTACCAGGAACTGCTTTAGGCACTGAGGATTCAGAGAAATAATAACACTGATTTTGCCCTTGAGGATTTATAATTAGGTTGGAGAAACAGAGAATGTCAGTGTATTGTGGAAATGATGGATATATGCCAGGTGCTTGGGAGCATAGAAAGGGATAGTAAGGGATCCCTGAGTAAGTTTTTAGAGTCAGGGAGCCAGAGGAAGTTAGGGAGAGGAGAGGAAGGGAGTCCCAGGAGGAGGAGATGACATGAATATAGCCTTGAGGTAAAAGTTAGTGCAGTATATTCTGAGTCAGTAAGGGGATCAATATGACTAGAGCTTAAAATATCAAGCAGAGAATAGCAAAATGTGTCTTTGAGAGGTCAGATTACAGCAGGCCTGTATACTGTGTTAAAGGTTCAGATTTTACCCCATTGTTGACAGAAACCCAATGAAGCCACGGCACAACGTGCTCACTCTGGGAGAGGATGGGAGGTGGATTTGAGGGTCAGGGAGAGCAGTGAGGAGGATATTACTGTAGTTCAGGTGCAAGACGGTGAGAGCGGGAACTTAAGCTCTCAGACAGAACAAGGAGGGCAAATCTGAAAACTAGTGAAGAAAGGCAACGTATGGTGATTAATTTTATGAGAGTTGGTGAGGATGACCCTCAAGCTTATAGTCTGACAGACTGGGTGATTTGTAGTACAGTTTACATACGGAATACTGAAGGAGAGTCAGGTATAGGGCATAAGATACATGTTCATTTTTTGTCATGTTTATCTCAAGGTTGCTATAAGACATTTGAGTGAAAGTGTCCAGGAGGCAATTGGACATATGGCCCTGAATTGTGAACTGCAGATCTGAGTAGGAAATTCAGGTTTGGAAGTCATGAGCATTTAAGTGGTGGTTAAAACCCTCAGAGAAGAGAAGCGAGGGCAGAAACCTGGGAAGGCCAGTGTTTAAAGAGTGGGCCAAAGAGAAAGCCAAGAAACCCTAGAGGGGACAGTGAGATGCTGCGAAGGCACCTGATACAGTGTCATAGCACAGAGACCAGAGGGACAGAGGATCAGGAAAGTGGTGGGATCCAAAGGGAAACCAAAGCAATAAAATCCAGTATAAGGACTTAAAAAGAATCCTTTAAATTTAGAAAACTGTGACTTTAGGTGACTGTATCAAAGTGGTCTCACTGCAGGGGTGGCAGTCAGCTACAATCAACTGAGGAATAAATGTGGGGAGAGTGAGCACAGGTCTTTCTTTGCAGAGAATTTTGGATGGGAGGGTGGAGAGGGATAGGATGGCTGTGAGAGGAAATGCAGGGGCAGGAGCAGGTTATTTTAGGAGCGTAGAAGTTTAAGTTAAGGTCGGAGGCTGAAGAAAAGGAACCAATAATGGGAAAGGTAGAAATATATAAGAAAACAGGAAAAAATGATGTAGCATGTTCCCAGAGGAAGTGGGAGGTGTGGAGGGGATGGGATCCACAGGAAAGGTTGTCTCTACGCAAGAAGGACTTAAACTCTTAAACCTCCAAGGCTGGAAGGATGGGTAGAAGGAAGAGAGTGGGCGATCGGGGAGTGGAGGAGGGAGGTCATTCGTGCTTCATGGCTTCAGGACAAGGTCATTAGTATTTACTCATTCTCCTAAGGACCAAACACACTGATTTAGCAGGTGAAATCATCTTCAGAAGTCCTTCATCATCCTTTTCAGGGTTGCTCTCCCAGCAGCCATTAAAGCTTTCGCCCTCCGCAGCTTCAGTTCCCTTGCTGCTCCTCTCCCACCTCCACGCACGAGTTTTTCTCCAGCAGTGCTGTTTTAACCCCCAGCCACTCCCCTCCACCCCACACTGGCTTCCCCTTAAAATATCCATTGATTATCTGCATTTAAGCATATTACAAACTACCTCCTTCAAAGATATAAATATCTGATACCGAGTCAACTGTGCCAGCCTTCCCAGAAGCATCTGCCCTATAGATGGGCACTCAGGCTTTTAGGGGCCCTGCCCTATATAGACCCCACCCTTTCAACCTTTCTTCCCACACTCCATCAATATGCACCCTCTATTCTAGTCACACGTTAAGTCTTCACTTTTTCAGAAAGTGAAGCACGTGGTATGAAGGTCACATGGTTGGAATGATAGTTTGGACAGTGAAGATTTTTTGAGGTGTACCCATTGTCAGGTATGCCACAGGCAGCTCTGTAAAGAAAGGTTGCTGCTACTTCTGACACGGCATATTCCAATATACGTTACCTCCATTCATTACACGTTGTAAGCTACAGATTAGGAGTACTGCTTACCCCTTCTGTCTTAATAGAAAGTTAGGAAAATTTGAATTGGTGCTCCTTTTTAAAAATCAGGCTTTACTGCTGTTTGCTGGTTAGTGTTACAATCACAAAGCAAAAGCTAAGCCATTTTCTTCTTTAAAAAAAAATAGTGTTTTCCATTATGTCCAAACGATCTCCAAATGAGTAGAAGGAAAAAATACCCACAGCAGCTCCCTGGGCTCAGTATGATACCTAGATACCTTAATCCCAGATGTACTGGCTAAGCCCAGGCTGATAGGATGGCTGGGCTAATAATAAAAACACCCCAGAGGCTCTGATCTCTATGGAGTCTGTATCTAAAATGTACAACTTTATGGTTAAGGGTACTGGTTTTAGAGTCAAACTGATTTGCTTCCTGATTACCACTTACAACCTACGACACACCTCTCACAGAGTTGTGGGGACTAAGTATGATCATGAACTTAAAGGGCTTTGCCTCATTGCCAGTACACAGTAAGTTCTCAATAAATGGAGACTGCTGTTGAATTATTACCATTAATAATTCATGCTTTGATTTAAGAAACTGCCTGGTCTTACTATCTCCAGGCAAAGGCTGCTTTCTCATCCAGTCTCCGCTATATGGCTATAAAATGTTGAGTTTCCTTTTCAGATGTGCACACATACTTGCTTTGCTCTCATCACTGATGCCTACTCTCTGTAGTCAATTAACATGATCGACCACTTAGGGTAATCATTTCCTAAGAACCAAATGCGCTTACATTCAGTGGCACCCACTGTAATGCAATTAATTTTTCCAATACTATTCATCTAGTAGATAGGCACAGTATAAATGAGAGCTGTGATGATAAGCTACCTCCTGTTTGCTCATTTTAAAGAGAGATTCATTAGGGACAGTGGTCCTCAATGTTAATGAAATGACACAATCTAATTAGAGAATTGCAACACACTAGTGCTAGAAAGAGAGGAATTGCTACCTGACAGGTAATGTCACTGTCTGCATCTTGCTTCTGCCCTCCTTTAGGATGCTTCCACCTTGGTCCAGATCTCATCCTTTCCTTGGGCCTATTCAGCCGTCTTATGAATGCTGGGAAAAGCCTAAGCTATAAATAGTTTGCTTTTTGATAAGATGATTCATGCCTGAAAAAGTTGATAATGATTTCGGAATTTCTTGTAATTGAGTTTTTAATTACAACACAGATAGCCAATATCTCACTCATATGTAATTTTAACAGAGCTGACAAGCAATTTTATATTCTTTGGAGATCATTTGACAAGTGTGGGAGCCTATAGTTATGTACCAATGGCCTTGTTTTTGGACAGGAGTACCTGACAACCACTCACTCAGGGAAGACTGGAAACTGGAACATCTGGATCTCAATAAATTATTTGATAGAACAATCCAAGTGCTATAACACAAGCTGCCACTGGGAATATAAATCTGATTGGTTGGCTTAGAATCTTGCTTTTCTAATTTATAGTCCACATATTAAGATTTGAGATACTGTAGAGCCAATTGGTATATGGACAAGGTTCTACTGTAAATAAATTTTTCTATCTTTAGACTTTATCAGCAAGTCAGATAAAATTTGCAAATAATTTTTTCTAATATATGCAGAGCTTAACCTTGGGATGGGTACCATATTTTCTTTACTCCTTTACTCCTTTAGCATTTACTTAAGAGTTCTAGAGGCCATGCCCAGAGTTCTAGACCTAGAATTAGACCAAAGAAACTGCTCCATCCAAAAGAGCAGAGAACCAGCCCAGCATTGGCTGGTCCCTACTAGTACCTCCCACAAGCTTTCAAAGGCCATTTGCATAGACCATTACATCCAGAGGCGCAAACTGATTTATCTTTTTCAACCACAGAGCAGTAATTCTCAGATCTTTGAATTTCAGAGACCAGGAAAAAAAATTATTCCTAATTAGAGTCCTATGAAGGGTGGTAACTTTTTAATTTTACCAAGTAAAGATGTTTAAATTTTTTCTTCCTTTCCACTCACTTGTGAGCATTTATTGAGCACATACTATCTGCAGCTACTAGAGTATGCCCTGGGAATGCAATGAAAAGCAAAGCTAGACATAATCTATGCCCACAAGTATCATATAGTCTGGTGGGGGAGATAGTTTTTAATCACTTACACTAATGTATATAAAATTCACAGTGATAAAGGTGCTATTAAGGAAATAAACGTGGTTTTCTGACAGCATGTAACACGTTAATTTTATATGGACAGTGAGGGTCAGGGAACTCTTCCTCTTTAAAACTGATGCTTGGACTTAACAGGTCTCAGACTATGTAGGCCATGATACAAAATTTGAACTTTATGCTAAGAGTAATAGAAAACAATTAAAGATTTTGAAGCAGGATTTATGTTCTTAAAAGATGCTTCTGGATGCTATTGGAGAATGGATTGGAGGGGAACACGAGTGGAAGGAGTGAGATCAGTTGGGACGAAATTTCAGTGGCACAGATGTAACTAGTGTGACGGCTATGGTGATGGTGAGTAGTTGGATTTGAAGAATATTTTGAAACTAGAATTGCTGAGACATACTGATAGATGAGGGGGTGGTGGGAGGAGGAGAGAGGTATCAAGGATTTCTCTTATATTCCTGTTGGAGCAACTTGCCATTTAACATACCGTTTACTGAGATAGAAAGACCAAGAGAGGAAGAGGTTGAGGCAGGAAGGGAGACTTGAGCATCCCTTTTTGGGCTCGTCAGTTTAAGGTGCCTGTGAGATATCCAGGGCAGGCAGATACATGAATCAGAAGCTTGGAGGAGTATGCTGCTACTAGATATACATTTAGGAGATATCAGCATATCGATGGTATTAAAGTCATGGGACTAGATAAGGTTTCACAGAAATAAGTATTATGGAACGTTGAGCATTTCGAGGCCCAATACAGGAGGTGAAGTCTTCAGATCATCCTTCCTCCTATGAAAGGGATGACTTTTTAACACCCACAAAATAGAAAGAACACAATATCAGTCCTTTAAATTATGGACATTTAGTTGCATGAACTCCTCTCACCATTGTTGTTATCATTCTCATTTTGCTGCAGATCAGTGAGACCTTCGTCATGAAGCAGCAGTTGCAAATCACTGCCCTAGAGTTTCTGCAACTGCCTTAGCAGGAATGACCTCATTTTGGTAGCAGAAGGTCTTATCCACAGCCAGCTTCACCTGACCTCTTAGTCTCTCCACCCTTAAAAACACATCTGAGGTTTCTGATTCAGAGTAATACAGGATTGAAACTCACAGAATGACACAAGATCCTACGATACGACATCAATTTCTCCCTACCCTGAAATGCAAAGTCAGTTCCCTCCTATGCACTTTGTGGCATTCCTAAGTCAGAGGACTACATTGCAAATGTAGTATAGTTATTTGTGTGTGTCAGCGTCACTTAACACTTGCATTGCTTTCTCCTCCTTCTGCCCGTCAGAGTATTGGCATCCATCACAGTATTCTTTTCTAGTGGACCTAGTAAATGTTTCTGACTGATCCTATCACAATGTTCCAGACAAGCTTGATCAATCAGATTGAATGTGGGAGATAATAGTAATACTATTACTACTTTATAGTAATAGTAATATTACTATAGTAGTAATATAGTAATAGTAATAGTAGTAGTATAGTAGTAATACTATACTATAGTAGTAATATAGTAAATAGTAATATTACTACTAGTAATAATACTCATATTAATATTAATACTTAATATTAAATAAATACTAATACTAATAATAAATATTAAAATAATACTAATATTATTGAATGTGGGAGATAATAGTAATACTATTACTACTTTACTTTAATAGTAATAATTATTACTATTACTAACAATAATAACCACTTTATTATTATACTTGCAACTGTTATTATCAATACTAACATTCTAAAGACTTTGTGTAATGCATCATACTAAGTGTTGTCCCTACTTCATATTATGCAAACCCTAACTACAACTTAGAAGAATGGTGCCATTTCACAGATGAAGAAAACAAGGCTGAGAGAATGACATCCCAGGAGTACATTTCATTATTGTTTTTGCATTGGATTATAATTATATGCCATTATCTGCTACAGTGGAAACTCACCGAGACTCTATACTTTTCCTGTTTGAAACCTCAGCACCTAATAACGCTTGGCACGCTTAAGGTGCTTATTAAAATTTGATGAATGTATACACAAGCATCCTCATTTTATTGCGCTTCCCTTTATTACATTTTTTTTATAAATTGAAGTTTGGTGGCAACCCGGCATCAAGCAAATCTATCAGCACCATTTATCCAAAAGCCCTTTGCTCACTTCCTGTCTCTGTGTCACATTTTGGTAATTCTCACAATATTTCAAACTTTTTCATTATTATATTTGTTACGGTGATCTGTGATCAGTGATCTTTGATGTTACTATTGTAACTGTTTGGGGGACACACCCATACCAGAAGGCGAACTTAATCAATGTTGAAATGACAACAAAGGATTTAGACTATTACATAAACTTAGTTGATAAAGTAGAGTTTGAGAGGATTGACTCCAATTTTGAAAGTTCTACTGTGGGTAAAGTGCTATCAAATAGCATCGAATGCTACAAAGAAATCGTTTGTGAAAGGAAGAGTCAGGCGACACAGCAAACTTCTTTGTTGTCTTATCTTAAGAAACTGCCACGGCCACCCCAGCCCCAATTACCACCCTGATCAGTCAGCAGCCATCCCCATGGAGGCAAGACCCTCCACTAGCAAAAAGATTACAGCTCACTGAAGGCTCAGGTGATGGTTAGCATTTTTTTTAGCAATAAAGTATGTTTTAACCAATGTATTATGTACATTGTTTTTTAGACATAATGCTATTGCACACTTAATTAATTACAACATGGTGTAAACATAACTTTTATATGCACTGGGATACTAAAATAATCTGTGTGGCTCGCTATATTGTGCTATTCACTTTGCTGCAGGGGTCTGGAAGTAAACCCGCAATATCTCCAAGGTATACCTGTACTCTATGAATCTAGAAGCCTTTTGAAGAGCAATAATTGTGTCTTACATGATTTGGAATCTCTCACAGCACCTAGCATAATTCCCAATAAATGTTTGGAAGGTTGAGTGTGTGGGTTTAAAACTGGCTGAAAAACTCCTGTAAACCGAGAAGGCTCTAAGTGCTGCTGGTGGAGGTGGGGTCCCTACTGGAGGAGGATGAAGAAGATGTGCCGCCAGCTCTGCTATTGGCACAACTGTGGGTCCGAGTCTTATTTAAGCGTTCTTATTCATGACCTGGATGGAAAGAGGGAAGAAGCTGCTTGTTTTTGGAATTCACTAATGGTTCTAGTTTGGAAAGTATAGTGAGCAGCTCAGGCAACAGAAATAAAATGCAAACGACCTTTCAGACTTGAGGTATGTAGTCTGGGAATAATAACTTTGCGAGCATTTGAAAAAGGCAAGGCAGTGAATACACCTGGGGGAGGAGAATCCAAACACAGAGCTGTTCTCCAGAAGCAGCCGCCAGAACGCAGTAATGCCAAAGTAGGCCCAGGGGGTACAGTGGTCTGCAAATTAAATTCAGGTCCGCCAGGCTGTCCGGCAGGATGAAAGGGAAGTCCAGGTTGAGGTCGCCTGTGCAGAAGGGCGTGGAGTAACAGTTCCTCTGTGGCCGGTTCTAGCTGAGCAGCGCTTGGCCCCTCGTGCTGTGTTCCCACTACCTCGTTCCTAGGGAAGCTCAGGCAATTTGGAAGAAGTGCAGAGAATAGCAACAAGGTGAATGAATTCAGGAGCCTGAGGAGAGGACGCAGATGAAAGAGTAAAAGGATTAGATGACTAGAGTTTAGCTGCAGAAAGCTGAGGGAGAGAGGAGGGAGAGACCCAGAAACTAATAATAAATATCCAGGTCTATTCGAAAATAGCCGAGTGGAAATTCGCAGAATACCCATCAGATTAAGACTTTTCAGATGAAAATGGACATTTTTCTTCCAAGCCATGGGCTTCTTGCTTGAACTGGCACTCTGCCTACTCAGGTGATCAGTAAATACTATCTTATAAAATAACCTTCATTTGCCATAAAAGTATATGATCCAGGAAATAGGCCAATGGGAAGCACATTAGAAAATAAGCCAACCCTTTCCTTAATGCCCAGTGAGGACAGGATTAAAGCAACTAGATTTTTGTTATGCTGTTCAAATCAGACTCTCTTCAACAATGAAGTTGCCTCTTCCCATTCAGATAAATACAGAACAAAACAGAAACCTTTGTAGCATGGGGAATGCCTAAGACACTGTTGGCTAGGCTCTGGTTAAGTCCTATCATTGCAATTTACTTGTTGGCTAGGCTCTGGTTAAGTCCTATCATTGCAATTTACTTGTTGGCTAGGCTCTGGTTAAGTCCTATCATTGCAATTTACTTGTTGGCTAGGCTCTGGTTAAGTCCTATCATTGCAATTTACTTGTTGGCTAGGCTCTGGTTAAGTCCTATCATTGCAATTTACTTCATGTCAAGGGGGCTGGTGAGGTGCTAATTTTTTTTTTCCCTCCTAGGCAGTGGAGGATGGGGTAGAGGAAGCTGAATCTCTGGATTTAGGTAGACTAGGTGGACTTCACTTTTAAAAATTCAAACACAAAAACCCAAGTAGATTGATTAGGGGTTAATTCTTTGTTTTATAGAGAGGAGTCTCTAAAAATAGCAACTACCTGAGTGCTATTGAATTCATCTTTGTTTACAGATCGACTACACTGTTCTTAGCTTGGAGCCTGAGAAAGAGAGTCAAGTATTCAGATTCCCAGCCAGTTGCAAACTGGTTCCTTTATCGAGCTCCAGCGTCGGAGGGCTTCCCTGAGTTCCCCAAACGTGCTGTCCCCTCCTCTGCCGGCCTTGTCTACCCTCCCTCTCCCCTGCCCCATCCTGCTTTCTGCAGGGTTCGCTTCCCCCCACCCCCCTCCTCTCAGCTTCAATGTCCCATCTTCTCGAAGGTAGCTGTTTAGAATGATTTGGGCCGCAAAAGGAAATCTTATTAAAAGTGGCCCAAGCCAACAGATCTTTATAATCTGCTAAAAAGAAGTTCGGAGTAAACAGTCCACGGCTGGTACCATGGCTCAGCCATGTCATCAAGGGCCCAGGAGCCTGTCCCTCTTGCTCTACCCCCGGAATATATGACTTCCATGTTCAGTCATCTCAAGATGTCTGTTCCACGCCCAACATCACATCCTGCTGCAGGCAGGATGACATGGAGGAGCTGAGGGGGCAGAAAAGCTTTCTTCCTGTGAGGCTTAGCTTTTTTATTCAGGAAAGGCCCCTGTCCCCAGAGGCTCCTAACTATATCTAATTGGTTAGAACTGTGCCAGACGCAAGGGAGTCTGGAAAATCATGATTAGCTTCCCAACCTCTATCGTAGAGGAAGGCAAGGGAGAACGGGGGATGTGAATAGCTTCTAGGCAGCCAAACTTGCCACGGTATGTGCCTGCCCCAGTTATTCAGTCATAGTTCCCTACTCTTCTCTTCATGGCATTGATCATGGTTTGCAGATGTACATTTGTAATCCCACTGGAATATATATGTATATATATAGTTCAGTGTCTTAGGCATTCGCCATGCTACAAAGGTTTCTGTTTTGTTCTGTATATATATATATATATATATACATGGAGTGTGTATATATACATATTCCCTAGCTGGGTCTCTCACCACCGCATTGCCAGAACCTTGCTCTGTGCCTCATGAATGGCAGCCACTTAATAAATATTGCTTCAGTTGCAGGCTGCTTGGCTTCTAAAAGAAGAGAGAAGAGAAGCTACCTCTGAAATGATCATGTAATCACAACCTCCTGGGAAAATGTGATTCTGGTTATAAAATTTGATTTCCACATAGCTCCTTTTTATTTATTAAAAATATTTCAAATATAAAGAGAGGTAAAATATAAATGAAATAGAATACTGAACATTCAAATACCCACTACACAGCTCTATCAGATTTGCAGATTTTGCCATAGGCCTTTGTGGTCAGTGGAGGCTATTGTGTCTTGCCAAACAAAACCTTTCAAATACAGGTGAAGTCCCTGTGTCCCTTTCCCTGGCTCCACGCTCCTGCTCCTGCCTTTCTCTCACTGGAGGTAAGCAGTATCCTGAATTTGGGTTTGCCAGGCTATGCTTGTATACTATGACTGTATACATATCCATAAGCAATATAAAACTATAGGGTATTATTGTACATGTTTTCCAGCTGTATATAAATATTCTACTTTGTATAAGCACTATAGTGAATTACATGAATATTAAAAGTATTACTCTTGAATATTTTTGAACTATCATGTTATTGATATTTAACCCTATTTTTGTAGGTAGCTCAGTACTGTTTCATTGTATAAATATACCACAACTTAGTTATCCTTTTTTCTCTCGGTATTTTGATTGACTGTTTACAGTTCTTTCCTATTACAAATAATGCTACCCATGATTAACTTTCTTCTACATATTTCTTTGTCACACGTGTGAGAGTTTCTTGTTCTAAGGTATTTATCCAGAAATAAAGTTACAGGGTGAAGGAGGTATATTTCTTCAATTTTCTTTGATTTTGCCAAAATTCTGTAGTGGATGAGAGAAACTGCTTCTGTACTCAACATTTGGTATCAGATTCTGATTTTTGTCAATCTATTGATGTGAAATGGTATCTCATTGTTTTATTGTGTATCTCCCTGACAATGGGGAAGGTTGAGGACCTTTCGATAGGTATGTCAGCCAATCAGGTTTCCTTTTATGAAAATTGCCTATTCACATCCATTGCCCTTTTTAGGGGGACAGGGAGTTGTTTTTTTTCTTACTGATCTGTAAAGTTCTTTATGTATTCTGGATAGCAATCCTTTTTAACACACAGGACAAATGTCTTTCCCAGACTGTTGCTTGACTACTTATGTTGCTTTGTGCATAGAAGTATTAAACTTTAGTACAGTAAAATATACCAACTTATGACTTTGTGGTTTGGGCTTTTTATGTCTTATGCAAAAAATCCTTTTCTTTACCTCCAAAATCTTAAAGATATCATCCCATATTCTCTTTAAAAAAAGTTCAAGTTTTTGCTTCCCACAGTTAGTCCAGGTGGAATTATTTTTATGTAACATAAAGGGATCTAGTTTTATTTTATTTTTTCCACATGGATAACCAGCAATCTCATCAGCATTATTGAATGCTTCCTTTTTGATCATTGATTGATATCAAGTTTCCATTTATGCCTGGGTCACTTTCTGGGTTCAGTATTATATTTCAGTGGCTGTTTTTCTATCCCTGTGTCAATAAGACACCATGTGTATCACCATAGCTTTAGTGACATTATTGCATAGGGTTAGGTGCAGGGGCTCAGGACCTGCTTGGGTTTAAATCCTAACTCTGCCATTGCTTAGCCTTGGTACCTTGAGAGAGCTCCTTAATCTCTTTGTGCCCTCATTTCTTTCTTAACTGTAAAATGGTGACAATAATTGTACAAAACTCATAACACATGAAAGGTTTTGCCTGGCATTTAATAAATACTCAGTAAAAGTCAGCTGCTATTATTTTTAGCTGTAGTATCACTATTATTATTACTAATTGTGATATCTGATAGGTTGGGCCATGTCTGCCCTTTTCTTCTTCAAAATGGGCTTAACTATTATTGACCTTTTGTGCTCTTTCAAATGGATTTCAAGATTGGCTTATAATGTCTCATGAAAAAGGCTGTCGAAAATTCGAATGTCATTGCATTTATACGTGGATTAATTTGAGCCTTCTTATCCATAAACTTGGTATACCTCTCTGTCTATTTAGTTCTTTGATGTCAATTGGAAAGTAATTTTATAATTTATTCCACAAAGATCAACACATATTTGTTATATTTTTTCTTAGCTATGTTTTAGTTTGTTGTTATTGTAAATGAGGTACTTTTTAATATTATTGTTCTTGAATGAGTTATTACTGCTGTGTAGAAATCCTATTATTATTTTTAGTTTGATCCTGTATCTAGCCACCTTGCTGAACAATGACTAATTCTAATGGTCTATAGATTCTCGTGGATTACTTACGCAAACACACTGATCTTTTACACAAAAATACAGTTTTGTTTCTGTCTTTCCATTATGTACCTCATTTTATTGTTCTTTTCTTACTGTGTTGACTGAGACCTCCTAACAGCATTAAAAAGAAGTAGTGATAGCAGGCATCCTTGTCTTATTCTACCTCTAATGGAGACATCGTTAAGTTTTATTGTTAAGTTTGATCCTGGCTATAGATTTTTTTTAAAATTTATTTATTTATTTTATTATTTATTTTTGGCAGTGTTGGGTCTTCGTTTCTGTGCGAGGGCTTTCTCTAGTTGCGGCAAGCAGGGGCCACTCTTCATCACGGTGCGCGGGCCTCTCACTGTTGCGGCCTCTCTTGTTGCGGGGCACAGGCTCCAGACGCGTAGGCTCAGCAGTTGCGGCTCACGGGCCCAGTTGCTCCGCGGCATGTGGGATCCTCCCAGACCAGGGCTCGAACTCGTGTCTCCTGCATTGGCAGGCAGATTCTCAACCACTGCGCCACCAGGGAAGCCCCCCTGGCTATAGACTTTTGATAGATAATAATTATCAAGCTTAGGAAGTTCCCTTTTATTCTAATTTACTAAGAGTTAAACACAAATGAATGTTAAATTTTATTAAATACTTTTTTGGCATCTATTGAGTTTATCATGGATTGTTTATTCTTTACTTTGTTAATATTATATAATGCATTAATAGATTTTCTAATGTTGAAACATCTTTTACTTCTTAAAATAATACACATTGGTTTTCAAGAGTATTTCATAGAGACACCTGGGTCATTTCCTAAAGGACAAGAAACCTTAAGGTTTTTAAGCAGTTATTATTTTTATTTTACTTTACATAAGTTTCTTTTTAGATCTTTGTGTGTTTAGTTCATAATTTCTTTATTTCTTTCATTTTTTTGCATTTCTACATTTTTAAAATGAAATATGTAAAACGTGTAATAGCAAAAGGTATGAACAGTGAGAGATGAAGAGGGTGGAAGTATTAGCTCTGCTTATTCTGGACCATGAAATAAGGGGATAGAAGAACTTCCTATCAGCCAAGGATTTCTGAGGTAACTTGATCCCATGCCATAATGACCTTATTTGCTGAGTAGGTGAATCATGCTGGCCATTGGCTAAAAACTTGGTGAGGCCTGTATTAAGAGTCATTTAGGAAACAGGCCCTTAACTGCTCCAGGTAACTGGGTCCTACTTGTGAACTGGGATGGCTTGTCCTCCTAGAAGCTGTCTTGGGTAGCACTGATGGTGGTGAAGAATGCATCTGCTCTTATTCCCTTAGCTCCACTTTTGTTTTTTCCTCTGTTTTTATTCATCTTGGGTAATTCCATCATTTTTTTTTTTTTAAAGGGAACGCTATTTATTTATTTATTTTTGGCTGTGTTGGGTCTTCGTTTCTGTGCGAGGGCTTTCTCTAGTTGCGGCGAGCAGGGGGCACTCTTCATCACGGTGCGCGGGCCTCTCACTGTCGCGGCCTCTCTTGTTGCGGAGCACAAGCTCCAGATGCGCGGGCTCAGTGGTTGTGGCTCACGGGCCTTGCCGCTCCGCGGCACGTGGGATCTTCCCAGACCAGGGCTCGAACCCGTGTCCCCTGCATTGGCAGGCAGATTCTCAACCACTGCGCCACCAGGGAAGCCCCCAGTTGCATCATTTTTGAGACTCATATACATGTAAAACCTTTTGTAGTTCTGATGCTCAGCAAAGAAACTATATTCTGTTCAATAATTAGAGCTTCCATATTACAAAATTATTTCAGTGTAGTTGCTCTTGGTGGTAAAATGTCAGGTCAGGGTAGAAATATCGTTTTGATGGTTGTTGAGCAATCCTGTTTCTGAATATCTATCGTAATTATATGCACATATTCATACAATTACTGAGAAGTTACCGTACCAAAAGAACTGTACACAGATAGTAACAATAATGTGATGTCCTGGTCTGTTGGCTTTAAAAAAGATTTCAGAAATTGATTAAAACATTTAATGTTAGTTTTTCATTCCAGGTTTTGTGAACCAAGTACCTTATTCCAATTGGAAATGTGTTACAAAGAGAATATTCTTTTCTCCTTCCTGCCTCATCATATAGAACATAGGGAGAAAGTTACCAAACTCCTGGGAGTTATCTCTTTGATTAACCGTGAAGTAATAAACACAGGAAAGCAGCAACAATTCTTGCAGTTGGGTACTAAATCTCCACCTTTGTGGTCTGCATTTGCCAACTGTCTCCATATTTGACAGATAAGGTGCATCTGTGAATTTTAAGTTTCTCAGATTACAGTTAAGATACAGTAATGACTTTTCAAGACATACACCTTCCCCCAAAACTTCTGCTACAGCGGGAAAACCCAATTAAGCCAGCTTTACTCAGCTTCAAAACAAAACTTCAGTGTGAAAATTGGCGGAGGAACTTAACTAATGAGGACACCCCTGCCCACCCTTGGAGAATGCTAGTGCTTGATGGAGCCAGTGCTTTCTGGGGACACAGGGTCTTCCTTCTCTTAAGGCTGAAGTCTGGAGGTTTACTTGGTTAATAAAGCCGGTTCCTTTAGACATACGGATTGATGCAGGGACTGGTGGAAATTAGTATTTGGAACATTTGTTGCATATAGTTTTATCAGCATTTATACTTATCGGATGAAAGTTATCTGAGGAACTGTATTAACTCAAACAGGCCCATGAAGAGCACTTTCAATGTTCTGAAGCAAAAATAAATTCCAGCTATGTAAAAATCTTTGGGTTGCTAAGGACTGATTCCAGACTAGAAATACTTCCAATAACCATAATGACTATGATGATAAAAGTAACAAATGTTGCCTGAGTGGATACCACAGTTAAGCACTCCCTAAACATTAAAGAACATTAACTTGTACTCACGAAAAACACACATAATTGGTATTCTGTCATTTTACAGTTAGAAACTGAGGTTCAGACAAGTTGAGTAATTTACCCAAGGTTACCTCAATGTCCCCTTTGGCAGGTTAAATTCTTTGTCTTCGGTGTAATGGAAACAGAGTGGTTGATTATTGCCTTTTATAAAATAGCCTTAATGCCCTTAAATGTAAAAGTTTCCTTGGATAATATAAGAAGGGAATTCAGGAAGACACTAGAAATGTCAGCTCATTAGGGTAAACATATATTTTATTGTTAACGGGCACAGGAAATTCATGCAACGTGAAGTCACTGTATATCTTCAAGAGGATTGTAATGTAATCAGGCAGATAAATACATGAGGAATTGCTTGAGATAATTTTTAAAAATATCAACAAAGGCAAAGTAGGCAAATGCTTGGAATTGAATTCTGTTTCCTCTGGACCCCATTTGTATCAGCTGTAAAACCAAAATGATGGGAGTGGGGTGGACAACTACTTCCCTTAAAACTTTCTTCCCACTTGCAAACCTATGTTGGTGATTCTAACGAGTGCATGTGAACAAATCAATGTGGAGAACACCGCAAAGAAAAGTGGGGCTGGTCGTTTAAGGTCTCCTGGAGATGACATTTGAATCAGACCCAAAGAAGGTGAGTCACGTTGATTAGTTCTGATTTGGGGATAGGGCAGAATGAGGATATTGAACAACTGGAGAAAGAGTGAGAAAATAGCAGGTGTAAAGAAGGGAGCACGAGTGGCAGCCTGAATGAATTTTTCTAAAGTAAATGGGTCAGGAACACTAAAGGAAGAAGTTGATAAAGAGCACATTAGAATTACCAGGGATCTATATTTTTTTTAAGGCCAGGGTGCCAGAATAACTGAATCAGAAACTCTGGGAGTAGGGCATTTTTATAGGTTTATTGAGATATATAATTCACACACCACATAATTCATCCATTTAAAGTGTACAGTTCAGTGCTTTCAGTATAGTGCTGTGCAACCATCACCACAATCAATTTGAGAACATTTTTATCACCCCCAAAGAGAAACTGTACCCATTAGCAGTCACTGCCAATATCCCTAATCCCTCTCAGTTCTAGGCAACCACTAATCTATTCTGTCTGTATAGATTTGCTTATTCTGTATAATTCGTATCAGTGGAATCATACAGTATGTGGCCTTTTGTGACTAGCTTCTTTCTTTAGCATTATGTGTTCAAGGTTTATCCATGCTGCAGTATGTATCAGCACTTTATTTTTTGTGGCAGAAAAATATTCCATTATATGGGTATATACCTATACATTTTATTTATTCATTTATCAGTTAATAGACATTTGGATTGTTTTTACTATTTTGGCTTTTATGAATAATGCTCCTATGAGCGTTCATGTACAAGTTTTTGTGTGACATATGTTTTTGATTCTTTTGATATATACCTAGAACTGGAATTGCTGGGTCACGTGCGAACTCTATGTTTAACATTTTGAGAAACTATCAGATTGTTTTTCGGAGCAGCTGCACCATTTTACATCCCCAGCAGCAACATATGAGGGTTCCAGTTTCTACGACTTTGTCAACTCTCATTATCATCTATCTTTTGGTAATAGTCACCCAAGTGGTTATGAAGTGCTATCTCATTGTGGGTTTGATTTGTGTTTCCTTGATGCCTAATGATGTTGGGCAACTTTTCGTATGCTTTTTGGCCATTTGTATGTCTTCGTTGAAGACATGTCTGTTCAAATCTTTTGCCCATTTGTTATGGGTCTTTTTGTTATTGAGTTGTAATAATTCTCTATATATTCTAGATAGAAGTTCCTTATCAGATATATAATTTAGAAATATTTTCTCCCATTCTGTGGGAGTCTTTCTGCTTTTCGAGCACAAAAGTTTTTAATTTTGATGAAGTTCAACTTACCTATTTATATTTTTGTCATTTGTGCTTTTGGTATCATATCTAAGAAGGCTTGGCCTAAGTCAAGGTTAGGAATATTTACTCCTGTACTGTGTTTTAAGAGTTTTATAGTTTTAGCTCTTACACTTAGGTCTCTGATCAATTTTTAGTTAATTTTTGTGTATGGTGTGAAGAACTTTATTCTTTTTCCTGTAGGTATGTAGTTGTCCCAGTACTATTTGTGAAAAAAATCTGTTTTTCCTCTATTGAATTATCTTGGCATTCGTGCGAAAAATCAGTTGAGTATAGCTGTATGGAGCACATTTTGAAATCAAAAAGTATGAGTTCTCCAACCTTGTTTCCTCTTTTTCAAGAGTATTCCCTTGAATTTTCATATGAATTTTAGGATTAGCTTGCCGATGGGTTATGGGTGTTTTCAAATTCCCCAGGTGATTCTATGTGTAGTCAGGGTTGCAAACCACTAATATAGAACTGAGAGGACGGCAAATAACATTTACTGATCAACTACTATGCATCTAGCTTTTGCACTGGGTAACTTACATTTTTAAAATCATTTGATCCTCACAGTAAATCTGTGGGACAGACACGATTATCTCCAATTACAGGTAATAAATCTGAATCTAAGAGATGTTGTCTCGTCAATAGTTAGTAGTGACACTGAGATTTAACTAGGTTTTTGCATTAATTATGCTAACTCCCTTCCCAAGAAATGTAGGTTAGATAAGCTGGAAACTAACTGTTGCACTCCTATGGCCTTTGTGTCACTATTATACCATTCATAATATGTTAGAGTTTACCTGTATGCTTCTTCCGTTTGGAGAATGGGATTGGGTGGGGACGTTTCCAGCCAGAAGCAAAGAAGATAAGAAACTAAGTCCTGTTTTTTCAGTATGGCTGCATCATCATAAGGTATGTAGGAGGAACATGGCAAGAAATGAAGCTTGTTAGGCAGGAGGAGTCATGACGTTTCACAAACGACGGACTGTGATAAATATTTCCACCAGTACACAGGAGCATGAAAAAAAGAAGGGCAATCTGCTGAGTTCTTAATGAAGCTAAATTTACTTAAAATACTTGACTTCTGAGATTATTTTCTTTCCTGGTGTGTGCATCCATGTAAAATATATTCTTGTTCAATTATGTAGAGAGAGTATAAACACTATTTGCTTTACTTATTGCTCTCCTGAATAATAATAAAAAGTTTGCAACCTTACCTAAGTCTTCCAAAATTATTTTGCTTTTCTGGTTCATGGAGTCCATGCCTAGAAATCACACTATACTCAATAGGGAACTACTAAAGAATTTTGAGTGTGAAATGAAATGAAATCATATCTTTATGTGTAGTAAAGAGCACCCTTTCAACAAATGGTGTTAGGACAACTGTGTATCCACACACAGAAGAATGGAGTTGGACCCTACCTCATACAATACACAAAAAGTAACAAAGTGGACTACTGACTTAAATGGAGTAAACAGAACTATAAAACTCCTAGAAAAAAACACAGGAGCAAATTTTTGTGATCTTGGTTTAGGCAATAGTTCCTTACACCTGACACCAGAAGCATAAGCAACAACAACAGCAAAACAGATAAACTGGATTTCATCAAAATTAAAAACTTCTGTGCTTGAAAGGACACTGACAAGAAAATGAAAAGACAGTCCACCGAATGGTATAAAATATTTGCGAATTATTTATCTGATAAGGGACTTGTATCTAGAATATGTAAAGAATTATTACAACTCAATAACAAAAAGACAAATAACCCAATTTAAACATGGGTGAAAGATTTGAATAGACATTTCTCCAAAAAAAATATATGAATGGTCAATAGCACATGAAAAGATATTCAACATCATTAGACATCAGAGAAATGCAAATCAAACCCACAATGAGATACCACTTTCTAACCACTTGGGTAACTGTTATCAAAAGATAGATAATGAGAGTTGGCAAAGATGGAGAAACTGGAGCCCTCATACATTGCTGCTGAGATGTGAAATGGTGCAGCTGCTCTGAAAAACAATCTGATAGTTTCTCAAAATGTTAAACATACAGTTGTACATGTTCTAGTTACTTCACTCGAAGATAATGAAAACTTATATTCACACAAAAGCTTGTACGTGAATATTCACAGCAGCAATGTTCATAATGGCCAAAAAGTGGAAACAACACAAATGCCTGTCAAGTAATGAATGGATTAAAAAAATGTGGTATATACATACAATAGAATATTATTAAGCAATAAAAAGTACAGATAAATGCTACAACATGGGTGAACATTGTAAACATTATGCTAAATAAGTCAGTCAAAAAAAGGCCACGTATTGTATAATTCCACTAATATGAAGTATTCAGAATAGACAAATCTATAGAGACAGAAAGGAGATTGATGGTCTCCTAGGGTTGGGGCAGGTATGAGGAGTGAATGCTAATGCTACAGGGTTTCTTTGGGGGCTGATAAAAATGTTCTAAATTAGGTCGGAATTGATACAAAACTTAGTGCATGTACTAAAACTCACCAAACTCTGTACTTTAAATGAATGAATAATATGATATGTGAGTTATAGCACAACAAAGTTGTTACAAAGAAAAAACGACAGGTTATTAAGTGTGAATGTGGAAGACAGGGTGTCAGAGACTGAAAGTGTACATAAGGAAACGAGCTCAAGAATGTAGGACAGTCCTAAGATGTGATAAGTAGGGCTTGAACTAACATAGTGGTAACGGGGATGGTACAGCGAGAACAAATGCAGGATTACAAGGAGGTCACTGGGCAGGCTCTCCCAGCATCATCCCTGATGGGTGGTGAAACATCACTTTATTTTAAAACAGCCAGAGCTGAAGCCTCTGTCCATCACTTCCTATCCTCCCGCTGGCCTAGTTGGAGAATCATTTTAACTCATTTTATTGTTTCTGAAGCAAAATGTACTTGTCTGCAACATCTATCCATTGTCTTTAATTCTGCCTTGTAAAAACAGATATGTTGCTGTGATAACTTTGGAAAACTTTGTTTAGTAAACGATCAGGATCTGTTGTGAATTATAGAATGTATACATGTTTGTACAATAAAGGTCAGAGAGATTAATTCTCTAATTAGAATTCTAGTTTTGACAAACTAAACTGTTAATCAGATGTGCAGATGAAGGGATCAAACCCCCATGTGGTGTTGACCCAGCTCTCTCACCATGAATACATCTGGACTGTGCCTAAAAGGCCAAGCAGCCCCAGTGCCATGTGGGGCTTTACTGATGGCATCTCTCTGGAATACTGAGAAGGTACTATTGAGACTCCTGACATTCAGCTTAATCAAGAGGTGACCCTTTCAGGCAACCTAACAATATGTTTACATTACACAGACAGAATTTTTCTCTTTAAGATTCCATTAAATATTTAACTAACAAACACCACTAAAGAAAAATACAACCAACAACATAGCTGTATCAAAATGGGAAATCAATCAGTTTTCAATCTTGTTTGGCAACACTCACCAAACCAGGCAGGCAGGAGAGCTGTGGAAAGGGAGGGAGGGATGTTAGGCCTTGAGCCAGAGATGAAATTAAATCTTGTCGGCCCATCTATTTTAAAATCTGCATCACTTTCCATGTCCCGCAAAGGGAAATACTGAGAGAGGCAGATGCCTGACGTCTCTTTTGTCTGGAGAATCCAGAGGTATCTCAGAAGTCACGCTGAGGTTTCCAGCACTTTCTTTAAAATGTTGCTCTTTTTACCTGTACAGTTTTCTCCAGGATTCCCCAAAGGAAGATAGTACTTAGGATTTCAGAGTCTCAGCATCACCCTGATGAAAAGGTTAGGCATATTTAGTAACCAATTTAATTTTCACACCCCAAAGGAGTAGAAATAACAACGGTAACAACAATAATAAAAATATTTTACATTGATTTAGCAGGGTGCAATTACAAAGTACTTTGCATGTATTGCCTTATTTAATTTACCCAGTGGAGAAAACTGTACTGGTTTGACGGCTCAATATATGTTTTGTTTGATTTTATTATGAGAAAACGTGAAGCAAAAATTTTTCCTCCATAGAAAACTAAAGGCCATAGAAGGGATCTTAGCACAGCTTCTATGAGAGCGTTCAGTAATGTTCTTTCTTCCTCCTGCCCCTGCAAAGAGACTTTGGCTAAGAGTCAATGTTCCTAATACCTTCAGCAGGACTAGAGAGTAGTAATGATTTCTTCCATTTTGTGCAGGAAGGATTCATTAAGCATCTCATGTCCAGGGAGAGGTAGAAGAGGCATGGGAGTGAGCATATTATGACCACGTTCCCCTTTCTCTAACAAGGCCCTTCATAGAAAGGAAGTACACTATCCTCTCCTGGTCTGCTATTTTGCCTCTAAGTAGACTGTAGACTTAATGTTGCAGCATAAGTTCTTATAGAAAACAGGGTAACATACTGCAATAAACAGGACCAGAGATTTAACATGAAGCTAAGGAAGCTTGGACATCAGGGGCCCTTGCTTGCATGGAGTAAAGAAAAGGAACTAAATCTCCATGTCTTCAATAATTTGTTATGATTTATTTGGTCCTTCTAAATATTTCCTTTCATACCTAATTTGTATCTGTAATTTCATTTTTTTTCTTAAAGACCTTCATGGCCCCCAATCATATAGACTTTAGGCTTCATATCACCTGGATCCATTCTTGCCGAGAATTTAATTCAAAATAATTATTCAGAAACCATAGCAAATGACTGTAACCTTCACAGCAAGGCCAGATTTGGATTAGATGCCAAATTAGTGGTAGATCCACTGGTGATACCAAACTGGTGAGATCCAAAGGTAACGCGCCAGATTCAATTATGCAAAGTAAACGTGGCATCTTTATTTTTCTGAAATTGATCTAAACTTCATGAGTTTTCACCTTCCTCCTGGGTAGGAGAGAAACTTCACCTTGACAGTTCTGTTTCTTCTTTTTATTTCTATTTACAATACTCCTTTCTGGGAATTCCCTGGTGGTCCACTGGTTAGGACTTGGCACTCTCACTGCTGGGGCCTGGGGTTGGATCCCCGGTTGGGGAAGTAAGATCCCATAAGTCTCGCAGTGCAGCCAAAAAAAAAAAAAAAAATACTCCTTTCTAGGAAAATGCTTGACCGGTTCAGAATTCTTCCCCTCCCCCTTTCTGTTCCCAAAGATGGTGTCTGGGTATATGGGGGTGGGGAGGAGGGTCCCTTGGTCCTGGTTTGGGGTGGGAGGGAGAGCTCCTCTGATCTCATTGATGATGCCCATGGTTTATTCTGGGCTCTCATTGGGTAAATTCACAGGGACTTGCCATGCTGGGAACAAAATGACTCCAACTGAAAGTACGCCTGCTTCAAAGCTTACCACACATGCTCCTTCTGCTGTCTTCCAGAGCATAGGAGGAAGCTTCTGGATAGCCTCTATACCACACATGAGTTGAGAAAGATTCTGGAGTGCTAAACACAGGCCATTTCTCTTTGGTGAGGCCACCACAGCAGTCTCTTCCCAGAGCACAACTGTCCCCCCTTTCCCGAGACATCAAGGCACATGTCTTCCTATTGGTTTCCCCTACCACTCTCTTCCTCTTTCTTCCCACAGAGAAATTCCTCAGAGAAAGGGGAGGCCCTTCCATTTTCTTTTCTCCTCTTGAATGAGCTTCCTCTAAGTCCTACCTTTTCTTCCTGGAACAATTAGCCTCGCAGCCCAGCTGAAGTGTCAGAAAGTGTGTCCTCTCTACTTATAGAAAAAGCACAAGCATACCTGATTTGTGCTTCAGGCCTGGTTCTTCATGTGTTAATTGAAGCTAACAGATTTTAGAAAATCCTTTTCACGTTCAACAGAGCCAGTTGTTAAAAACTATTGTCTTGCCACCTGTGCCAAAGATCTGACTAGCCAAAGCTGCATCTCAACTCTCCCTTGACCTTTGCAATCCTGCCCTAACAATCCTAATCCTCCCTGGGGCAGATGGATACCTCTGGAACAATATAGGGGTGTGCACAAAGGAGGGAAGAGGAAAAGAGCACATTAATTCAAAATTGTTATCTCTACCATTTAGACTACTGAAAGTCCTTTTTTAAAAAGATTTTCTTTTGAAAGTGTTTCTATTTTGAGCAGTGTTGTATTTTTATTTCATTTCAGTTATTGTTCTAAATGAGAGTTTGGTATTGTGATATACTTAGAAACTAGTCAGATAAGTACATATTTATATTTGGTTAATAAACAATTTTGTTTTTAAAGAAAAGATGACTTCTTCGGATAGTAGGTATGCGGTAATAGTAAATGGCAGGTGCCATCGGGATCCCTAGAGGCTAAATTCCAAACAGCAAGTATCTCCCAGTTTCTGAACCAAAATAGTGACATGCTATATCTATGTATCTGTCTATTCAACCATGCATCCTTGCAACCATGCATCCTTGCATCCATCCATCGATCCATGCATGCATCTATCTATCTCAGACTGGCTTGATATATAAAGCAGCGTTCAAAGGCGTGTGGCTTAATACCTGGAAGGTAAAGAGCAATTCATACTCAAAACATCCCCAAAATAGAGGGATTATGGCAAGAACTTCCTAACTGGTCTTCTTGCTTCTACCCTTTCTCCCTATAGTTTATTTTCTATACAGAAAGCAGAACCTTTCTTATAAACTTGAATACCCTTCCAGTGGCTTCTAAACCAGACTCAGAGTAAAAGCTCACCTTCTTTACGATGTCCCATCAGGTCCCCCATCTCCTATTTCCTGCTTCCTCTCACTCCATTCCAGCCACACTGGTCTCCTTGCTGTTCCTCCCACCCTTCCACACACTCCAGTCCCAGGGCCTTTCCCATTACTGGAATACCCTTCCCTGAGATACTATGCAGTCTTCCCTCATTTCCTTCCACCCTGTTGAAATGTCACCTAACCAGAAAGTTTTTGCTAAACCACTCTAAATAAAATGAGTCCTCTCCTTGCCTTACCCATCATGCTTTCTCTTATCCTGTTTTATTCTTCTTCCTAACACTTACTAGCTTTGTCAGAATTAATTTTTGGTCTCTCTTCATTGGAAAATATACAGCATGAGATGGGATCTGCTTTCTTTATTACCGAATGCCCATCACCTGGAGTAGTACCTGAACAAAGCAGACCAGGAACTACTCTAGGTCAATTAACTGACCAACTCATCCAGTTTACTTGGAAATTTCTCAGGGTTATCAGTGAAAATTTCACATCTTTGGAACCCATTCTGTCTCAGGAAATCCCGGAGAGTTGGTCACCCTACTCTCAATAAATTGTTGTTGAATGGAAGAAAGGAAAAAAAGAGAAGAATGAAGACAGGGAAGGAGGGAGGGAGCTAGTAAAGAATGGAGAGGGGGAGAGAGAGAAAAAGAGTCAGGGAAAGGATTAATATCTCCTGATTATTTATGTGGAAAGTAGAAGAGGTATTTTTGTACTGTTTTTAGGGGCGGTCTGGATCAAATTAAATATGTTCTTAAAGCCTTGAGACCCTTTTTTTCTGGGTTTTGAGGCTTCACAGTGCTACAACGCATCTGATTGGAATTTCAATTCCAGGTTTATTATACTGTGCAAGTTGGTGTAGGCCCTATAATTACACATATTCATGGGAGCAATCATGACCTCACTTTTGATGTGACTGGCAAAGTAAGATACCAACAAGAGAACAGTAATCAAAGAAACAGGGGAGGTACCAATTGTTATTTACCTATGACATTTTACTAGAAAAACTCAAGCAAAATGAAAGACTGTTTCCAATGATGTACTAAAACTAACAAAACAATATTATAAAATGCCATTTTTTCTTTCCATTTACACAATAAAACATTTTAAAGCTGCACAACTTGGCAGTCACACCACCAGATATAATAATGTCCTAATGTGAAGGTACTTAATAATATTGCAGTTTTAATTCCTTTGATATTTCAAAGCTATCCTTTGAACAGCCCAAATCAAATCAAACTTGTGCTTATGGGAAATAGGTACTTCTCATGAATCCTTATGTTGTGGTACCAAGAACCTACTATGTCTCTTCTAGGTGCTTTTCAGTTATTTACCTCAACAATTTTTCAGCCTGTCTCAGGTGGGTGTGTAAATTTGTAATCAGTTTGTGGAATGTGATGAGGGAGGACCTGCCTTCCTAAGCTTGGAACTGTCAATTGGGTGTCAGGACCGCCCGTTCTCTATTGAGTATCTGTTTTATTTGACTTAAGCGAATATTTATATACCTCTGTGCCTCAGCAGCTGCATCTGTTTGGTAAAAATAAGATTATTGCCTCTTGAGGTCTTATGACAAAGGGAGAAGAGGCTTTAGATATTAAAGAAAGGAAGAAAACACTTGAAACTCAAGACAGGAATCACATATTATTTTGTATCCCCAGTGCCCGCAGAATGCCTGGATAACTCTCGCAGTGGGCATTAGGAGGTTGCTTACGTATTATGTCATCCTATCCTGTAAGCCCTCCTGTGAAGCGGGTGTTATCACACCCTCCTGTGGAGCTCAGAGAGATTCAGCGCTTGCCCAGAGCTCAGAAGGCAAGTATAAGTTAGAGGCATGATTTGAACCCTGCCTTCCAACCACAGTCTGGTACTCATTCCAGGACACCTGTGCATTTTCTCCAGCAATTGAACTGATTTATATGCTAAGCATTTCACCTTGTTTTAACACACCAAAGCTCATGTACAAAAAATGTTATGGAAGGTTTGTGCCCAAGCCCGCTTCCGTATCACGTGTGTACTTTCTTCCTGGCACTCTCTCAGACCATCTCTATCCCAGCGTGAGTGTTGTCTATAAACCCTGTGTGGTCGCGTTGTAATTTGGAATATCTACAGGAGCCCAACATCATTGAACCAATGCATGAGTTAACACCTACTTCGACACACACAGCCATTCCCCTCCTATACTGGCAGTTTCTACCCAGCCAAACCATAGCAGACTGAGGTTCTACATACGGAGAGGGGGCAATGGAAAGGCACAATGGAGACACCGACCCGCTGCACATTACTTAGCATGCAGGTGCATTAATGAGCACTTGCTTCAAATCCCAGGTTTGCCAAGAGTGTCTCTGTTCGCATATCAAAGCAGTCATCTCGTGTGTGAGTGGAAATGTTAGTAGTATTCATTCCTGCCTAAATATTTCCTGGAACCCATTACGAAAGATTCATTTTCCAAATGGATTTTGTTAACTTAATTTATTGTGTTCTTGTTGCAGCTAGAAACCTAGAGGTAAATTGAAAAGAATAAATGGGTTAAACTGCCCCAGGGGACGGCTTGTCTGTGGAAGCATCCCAGGCGTACAGAATGGACCTTAATGAGTACTGCTTGTCAAAGGATCTGATATGCATTTTGCAGAATAAAATAACTTCTATTTCAGCAGTTGGTAAACCATTCTTTAGAAATGAATGAAGGGCATATACTATTCTCTCAGCTGCCCAAATATACTCTTGTTTGAAGTGAAGGCAGCAAAAACAATACAATAAAAAAAATAATAAAATACGGGTTTCTCTATTTTCAGGTTACCTTTTCCTTCCAAGACATATTGTATTGCATTGGTACAAAACAAAGTTCAGTATATGTAAGGAGGAGAAAGTACTCCAGCCTGAAAATGGATTTCAGCCTGGCAAAAATGAATTAATAGAAACATGGCAAGTCAGTTATTTAACCCAGTTCAGGGGCTGCCAAATTAACCTTGTGTGGGCTGAGACAACTAAAGAAAATTCTGTTTGTTCTGCTGCAAAATTAGCCCAGGCAAATCAAAACAAGACTCCTAAGCAAATCAAAATGACACTTTCAAAATAAAATCATGTTAGTATGGATTGCAAATGCAACTTTATTAGCAAGTCAACTTTAGAAGTGCAGTCTGAATGTGAAAACCTGACTACTTGAAAAAAAAAAAACAAGTAATAACTGGCTTAATAAGACTACAATTACGATCATGTAGGACAGCATCTAGGGAGCTTCTTCCTGCTTAGTCTCACCCTGTATATTATTTATGGCTGCAGGTTAGGTTATATCCCTAAATATCATATTTCTCACCAGAAACAGCACTGAGTAATTGGATGCTGCAGGACTTAATGTTCAATACTGACTCATTTTGATTAGACCCATATTTTATCGCTTGTGCTATTAGCATCAGATTTTTTTTTTTAAGCCATGAAACTTCTGTGTTCTTGGATTTGATGTTCATAAAATTAGGGAACTCAGTTCTTAACCTCTACTTTTCAAGAATCAAGTGACTTAGTATCTCAGCCATGTCTAGGTGGTCCAAATCACTGATCATTTTTGATCTGAGGCTAGATGTGAACCCAATCCATTTTCTGTAATGAAGCAGCAAAGTTAAAGAAGGGCTGAGCCATGCTCTGAACTATGGAAGTAATGGATCTAATAGTTAATTCAGTCATTTCTGAATAGTGTGCACTCATATTGGTTGAGTTAATAATGTCCATCTTAAATCAATATGAAATTTAAACCTTTATAGAATATCTTTATGAAAATATTTTAATAAAATATAAACCTTTATGAAATATCATTAAAATGTATGTATAGTAATGGGCAATTCTTCACCTGTGCTTTGGATCCTCTGCCCTCAGACCAAGCGTCCTTATTTTGCCTCCCTCCTTCTCTCCCTCCTTCCCTCGTTCCCTCCTTTCCTCCCTCCTTCCCTCCTTTCCTCCCTCCTTCCCTCCCTCCCTTCTTTCCTTCCTTCTACACCTTCAATTATTTCTCTGTACTGTTGATTTTTCTCCATACAGCCTATGAGTTGCTTAATTCCATCCATTTTTTCTTATTTTTTATTTTCTCAATCCCATGTTCTCCTGTGTTTACTGTGATAAAGCTCTTCAATACTTCATATTAAAGTACTTCAAAGAGGTGTGCACATTCCATGTTTCTCTCCCTAAGTTTTCATTTACTCTGTAACCCATATGCCTGTTTTTTCTTACTACCACACCAATAAACTTACCAATGACATTCTATGTTGCCAAAGTACATAGACATTTTCTGTTTTTTAAACTTCTCTTTCTGGGACATTTGACATATTTCCATTTATCAAAATGCTCTCTTTATTGCCTTGGAGGACACCACTCTTTTTCATCTCCTTTGTTCTTTTTTCATCTCCTTCTATGGATTTTCTTCTTCTTAATCCAGAAATATTCTCCCTAGGACTTTTTTTTTTTTTCCCCCTAGGTTCTCTTCTTCTCATTTTATTTGTAGTCCTTAGGTGACTCCAGCCATGCTCATGGCTTCAGGTACCACTTAGGTATTTGTATTCTTGGCCTATGCCTGCTGAGATCCAGACCCAAATATCAGTTATCTGCTAGATGTTTCTACTTCAGTACCCTTGAACAAAGCTAAAACTCAAACTGCCTGAAACTGAACATATTCTCCTTTCTCCCAAAAGTGTCCTTGGCTTATTTTTCCTAAAGAGCAAAGATGATGCACATCCTTGGTGATGAACAAGGCTCCTTCCTATTCAGGCCTAAAGCCAGAATCTCAGTTATTTAAGATTCTTCTTCCTTGTTTACCACATTCAATTTTATGCCAAATCTTATCTATCCTACCTCATATCTCTACACTTCTCCCCATTTCCACCACTTTTTAATTCTCTCTCCAGTGAATTATTAAAATATTTTCTGAAATATTATCTCTACTTCTGATATGGCCTCCTACTAAATGCAAACCCGATCACATCACACCCCTGATAAAAATCTCTCACCCCTGAAAGAAATCTCTCAGAACCCACCTGTATTAGTCAGGGTTCTCCAGAGAATATCTATCTGTCTGTCTATCTATCTATCTATCTATCTATCTATCTATCTCTCTATCTATCATCTATCTATCTGTCTATCTATCTATCTATCTATCTATCATCTATCTATCTATCTATCTATCTATCTCTATTTGTCATAAGATATTGACTCACACAGTTATGGAGGCTGAAAAGCTGAAGACTCAGGAAAGCTGGTAGTGTAGTTCAAAGACCTGAGAGCTGGAGAGCCAATGGTGTAGATTCTAGTCTGAGTCTGAAGGCCTAAGTACCAGGAGTGCTGAGCAAAGGAGACAGATGTCCCAGCTCAGTCAGGCAGAAAGTGAATTTAGGGCTTCCCTGGTGGCGCAGTGGTTGAGAGTCTGCCTGCTAATGCAGGGGACACGGGTTCGAGCCCTGGTCTGGGAAGATCCCACATGCCACGGAGTGGCTGGGCCCGTGAGCCACAACTACTGAGCCTGCGCGTCTGGAGCCTGTGCCCCGCAACGGGAGGGGCCGCGATAGTGAAAGGCCCGCGCACCGCGATGAAGAGCGGTCCCCGCACCGCGATGAAGAGTGGCCCCCGCTTGCCGCAACTGGAGAAAGCCCTCGCACGAACCGAAGACCCAACACAGCCAAAAATAAATAAATAAATAAATAAAGTAGCTATAAAACGCAGCTTTCTTAAAAAAAAAAAAAAAAAAAAAAAAGAAAGTGAATTTAACCCTCCTTTGCCTTTTTGTTCTATTCACACCCTTGGTGGATCGGATAATGCCCACCCACATTAAGGAAGGTCATCTACCTTACTCCAATTCAAATGCTAATCTCTACCAGAAGAAGAAGCAGGCCTTCCTGTTCAATTTTTTGGAATAGTGTGAGAAGGATAAGTAGCTATTCTTCTTTAAATGTTTGATAGAATTTTCCTGTGAAGCTGTCTGGTCCTGGTTTTTTGTTTGTTGGGAATTTTTTGATTACTGATTCAATTTCATTATGGTAATTGGTCTGTTCAGATTTTCTATTTCTTCCTGACTCAGTCTTAGAAGGTTATATACTTCTAGGAATTTAGCCATTTCTTCTAGGCTGTCCCTTTCTTCTTTGTGTCCAGAAGCATGCTCACAGACACACCCAGAAATAATGTTTAACCAATTATCTGAGCATCCCTTAGCCTAGTCAAATTGACACATAAAATTAACCATCACACCCACTATTTCTATTATAGAACTTCTATAGACATTTTCTTAGTGCTTACCATGGGTTTTACGTAAAATATAACAATCTATTTTAAGCTGATAACAACTTAACTTCACTTACATACAAAAACTACACATTTACCTCTTCCCACACATTATATATTACTGATATCACATTTTACATCTATTTTTATTGTATATTCATTAACATAATTTTATTTATAGTTATTTTTGATACGTTTCCCTTTTTTCCTCTTATACTAGAATTAAAAGGGATTTATCCACCATCCTTTCAGTAGTACAGTATTCTGTATTTGTTTATATATTTACCTTTACCAATGAGTTTCATACTTTCTTATGCTATCACGTTGCTGTTTAGTGTCCTTTTGCTTCAAGCTGCAGAACTCCCTTTAGCATTTCTTGTCAGGCAAGTCTACTATTTGTCTGAGAAAATCTTTGTCATCTCTCCTTTATTTTTGAATCACAATTTTGCCAGGTATAATTCTTGTTCAGCAGGTGTTTTGTTCTTTCAGTACTTTGAATATATCATCTTGCACCCTTCTAGCATGCAAGGTTTCTGCTGAAAAATCTGCTGATAGTCCCATAGGTGTTCCTTTGTATATGACAAGTCAATCTTGTCTTGCTACTTTAAAATTATCTCTTCATTTTTGACTCTTGACAATTTGATTATACTGTGTCTTGGTGTGGATTTTGGGAGGTTCATCTTTTTTTTGGATCTTTTGAGACTCCTGGATCTGAATGTCTATTTCCTTCCCCAAATTTGGGAAGTTTTCAGCCAATATTCTTTTGAATGATTTCTTCCCCTTTCTCTCTCTTCTCCTAAATAATATATACATTATACTCCCATAATGTATATACAGGTCGGCTTATGGTGTCCCATAAGTCCCTTAAGCCATTTCTACTTTTTCACTCTTTTTCCTTGTTGTGCACCCACTATTTCTAGACCCTAGTTTAGCAGATGAAACTTTTCTTTAACCTGTCCTGAACTTCTCTCCTACCTGCGTGGCTTCCTCCTATGTCTACTGATACAACAAACTACTTTTACTCTCACAAGTACCTTATGTTTTTGTTTTGTTTGCTTGTTTTTTACCAGTCTGTGCCTTCTCTTTGCCCTGGGGAAACTTCCTATATCCCAACCACCTTCTTCTTATAGCTATCTCCTGCTTATTCTTCAAACATTAGATCCATCATCCCCTCCACTGGAAACTCTGGTTTACAACCCCTCTCCAGTTCACACATCCTTCTCTTAGCACTTACTAAACTTTACTGTGGTCATTAATGGTAATGTTCTATTTGCCTTCATATGCCTTGAACTTTTCATGCTACCTAGCTCTTGTGAGATGTTCAGTAAATGTTTTTAGAATAAATGAACAAAAAAAAGGTGAATAAATGACTGAGTCCCTCTTGATTCCTTGGACCAAAAAATGTGGGCTACTTCTGTATCCATCTACTTTTAAAAGAGGTAACATCTACATTTATAAAGCCTAGTATCCTCATACCAGTTTAAGGGTTTTCACAACCATGATTTTATCAAGGTTGTAGAACTGAATCCTCTTTCTTTAAAAAAAAAAAAATCATGTTTTGTTAGGGGACTGTGTTTAATTCTTCACTTCTATTAACCTCTGTTTTAAATCTTCAGAGAGCTAGAAGTGTTTACTATATTAGAAATGCAAAGGATTCATTTTCCTGGATAAAAGAATAGAAAAGGATAGCTAGAATTGTATATAGGAAAGAAAGGTCCACTGTGCATGAGTGAGTGAGTTGGTGCTCTTTATTTACCATATAGAAAGAGCGACTGAATTCATTATCATCCTATTATGTATGTGTTAATTCAAAACCATTGTGGCACTCACTATATAGTTAGTACTGTTTGGTTCTGGTGGTTTGTAAGGTAATGATTTATGCAAATTCCACATGACTTTCTTAATTCTCTTATTAAGAAAAAAGAACATTTCTATGTTCTCTTGTAGTAACTCTCTTAGAAGAAATTCTTCCCCTTTTAATCAAAATACATAATAATAACATCACTTTGTATCTTCTATTGTTATCGTATGTTAGGCATTTTTTTTTTTATCAAGCAAGCTATATTTTTCTCATGGAAAAGTGATACTTTTCAACAAAAAATCAGCCAGAATTTTTACTGTAATTCTCTTTTCTTTTTATTTATTTTTTTATTGAGGTATAGTTGAAATACAATATTATATTAGTTTCAGGTGTACAACATAGTGATTCTACATTTATATACAGTACAAATTGATCACCACAGTAAGTCTAGTAACCATCTGTCACCATGCAAAGTTATTACAATATTGTTGACTAAATTCTTATGCTGTACATTATGTTCTCTGACTTATTTATTTTATAACATGAAGTTTGTACTTCTTAATCCCCTTCACCTATTTCATCCAGCCTCCTCAACCCCCTCACATCTGGTGACCAGCAGTTTGTTCTCTGTATCCATTTATATGTTTGTTAATTTGTTTTGTTTGGTAGATTCCACATATAAATGAAATCATATGGTATTTGTCTTTCTCTGTCTGACGTATTTCACTTAGCATAATACCCTCTAAGTCCATCCATGCTGTCACATATGGCGGATTTCATTCTTTATTACAGCCAAGTAATATTCCATTGAATATATATGTACTATATCTTCTTTATCTATCCCTCTATCAGTGGATACTTAGGTTGCTTCTATACCTTGACTATTGTAAATAATGTTGCAACAAATGCAGGGGTGCATATGTTTTTCTTTTTCTTTGTAATTTTATTTTATTTTTTATTTTATATTGGAGTGTAGTTGATTAACAATGTTGTATTAGTTTCAGGTGTACAGCAAAGTGATTCAGTTATCCATATACATGTATCTATTTTTTTTCAAATTCTTTTCCCATTTAGGTTATTACAGGGTATTGAGCAGAGTTCCCTGTGCTATGCAGTAGGTCTTTGTTGGTTATCTGTTTTAAATATAGCACTGTGTACATGTCAGTCCCAAACTCCCAGTCTATCCCTGCCCCCCACCATCCTTCCCCCCAGTAACCCTATGTTCGTTCTCTAAGTCTGTGAGTTTGTTTCACATGAAAAGATGCTTAACATTGCTAATTATTAGAGAAATGCAAATCAAAACTACAATGAGATATCACCTCACACCAGTCAGAATGGCCATCATCAAAAAGTCTACAAACAATAAATGCTGGAGAGGGTGTGGAGAAAAGGAAACCCTCCTACACTGTTTGTGGGAATGGAAATTGGTACAGTCACTATGGAGAACAGTATGGAGGTTCCTTAAGGAACTAAAAGTAGAGCTACGATATGATCCTACATATGTCTTTTCTAAATTGTGCTCTCTTTTTCTTTAGATAAATACCCAGAAACAGAGTACCTGGATTGTATGGTAGCTCTATTTTAATTTTTTTGAGGAACCTTAATACTGTTTTCTATAGTGGCTGCACCAATGTATATTCCCATCAATAGTGCACCAGGGTTCACTTTTCTCCACATCCTCACCAACACTTGTTATTTGTTGTCTTTTGATGATAGCCATCAGGTATGAGGTGATATTTCATTATGGTTTTGATTTGCATTTCCCTGATGATTAGTGATGTTGAACATCTTTTCCTGTGTCTGTTGGCCATCTGTATGTCTTCTTTGGTAAAATGTCTATTCAGATCCTCTGCCAATTTTTTTTTGATGTTAAGTTGTGTGAGTTCTTTGTACATTTTGGTTATTAACTCCTTATCATATATATAATTTGCAAATATCTTCTCTCTTTCAGTAGGCAGCCTTTTTGTTTTATTGATAGTTTCCTTTGCTGTGCAAAAGCTTTTTATTTGATAAAGTCCCATTGTTTTTTCTTTTGTTTCCCTTGCCTGAGGAGACATATCCAAAAAAATATTGCTAAGAATGATGTCAGAAAGCATACTACCTATGCTTTCTTCTAGCAGTTTTATGGTTTCAGGTCTTACATTTAGGTCTTCAGTCCATTTTGAGTTTATTTTTATATATAGTATGAGAAAGTAGTCCCATTTGATTTTTTTCATGTAGCTGTCCAGTTTTCCTAACATCATTTGTTGAAGAGGCTATCTTTTCCCCATTGTATATTCTTGCCTCCTTTGTGATAGATTAATTGACCATATAAATATAGGTTCATTTCTGGGCTCTCTGTTCTCTTCTATTGGTCTGTCTGTTTTTCTGCCAGTGTCCTACAGCTTTGATTACTATAGCTTTGTAGTATAGTTTAAGACCAGGGAATATGATACCTCTAGCTTTGTTCTTCTGCTTTAAGATTTCTTTGACTCTTAGTCTTTTGTGATTCCATACAAACTTTAGGATCATTTGTTTCAGTTTTGTGGAAAATGTCATTGGTATTTTGATAGGGATTGCATTGATCTGTAGATTGCTTTGCCTAGTATGGATATTTTAATAATAATCAGTCTGTCAATTCATGATCACAGTGTCCATCTTTTCATTTTTCTGTGTTGTCTTTAATTTCTTTCATCAATGTCTTATAGTTTTCAGAGTACATGTTATTCAAACCTCCTTGACTAAATTTATTCCTAGGTATTTTATTTTTTTTGATGCAATTGTAAATGGGATTTATTTCTTAATTATCTCTCTCTGGTAGTTCATTGTTAGTATATAGAAACACAACAGATTTCTGTATATTGATTTTGTACCCTGCAACTTTACTGGATTCATTTATTAATTTAAATCCTTTATTTGATGGAGTCTTCAGCATTTTCAACATATAGTACTGTCATTTGCAAATAATGACAGTTTTACTTCTCCCTTCCAATTTTGATGCCTTTCATCTCTTTCTTGTCTGATTGCTGCAGCAAGGACTTCCATTACTATGTTGAATAAAAGTGGCGAGAGTGGGCATCCTTGTCTTGTTCCTGAACTTAGAGGAAAAGTTTCAGTTTTTCACTGTTGAGTATGATGCTAGTGGGTTTGTCATGTATTACCTTTATTAGGTTGAGGTATATTCCCTCTATACCCACTTTGTTGAGGTGGGTTTTATTGAATGCTTTTTCTGAATCTATTGAGATGATTGTATGATTTTTATCTCTCATTTTGTTAATGTGTATCACATTGATGATTTGTGGATATTGACCACTCTCGCATCCCTGGAGTAAATATCACTTAATTATGTCATATGATCTTTTTAATGTATTGTTAAATTTAGTTTGTTGATAATTTGTTGAGAATTTTTACATCTATGTTCATCAGTATTATGGAAAAGTAATTTTCCTTTTTTTTTTTTTTTTTTGTATTGTCTTTATCTGGTTTTGGTCTCAGGGTAATGCTGGCCTCACAGAATGAGTTTGGAAGCATTTTGTCCTCTTCATATTTTTTGGAATAATTTGAGAAGGACAGGTATTTACACTTCTTTAAATGTTTTGTAGAATTTACCTGTGAAGCTGTCTGCTCCTAGATCTATTTATCATTATATAATACCCTTTGTCCCTTATTACAGTCTTTGTTTTAAAGTTTATTTTATCTGAGATAAGTATTGCTACCCCAGCTTTCTTTTTGTTCTCATTCACATGGATATCTTTTTCCATCCCTTCACTTTCAGGCTGTGTGTGCCTTTTGATCTGAAGTGAGCCTCTTGTAGGCAGCATATAGATGGTCTTGGGTTTTTTATCCATTCAGACATCTTGTCTTTTGATTGGCATATTTAGCCCATTTACACTTAAAGTAATTATTGATAGGTGTATACTTATTGCCATTTTGTTAATTGTTTTCTGGTTGTTTTTATAATTCTTCTCTGTTCCTTTCTTCTTCTCTTTTCATGTTATTTATGACTTTCTTTAATGCTATTTGTGTTTTCATTTCTCTTTATTTATTGTATATCTGTAATGGATTTTTGGTTTGTGGTTACAATGAGGTTTCTATATAACAACCTATGTGTATAGCAGTCTATTTTTAAGTTATGGTCACTTAAGTTCAAGCACATTCTAAAAGCACTACATTTTTACTCCCCCCCATTACATTTTATGTTTTTGATGTCATACACATATGTATGTAAAAATGTAAATTTTGATGTCATACTTTACATCTTTTTATTTTGTGTATTGCCTAATAAATTATTTTTGATATAGATTATTTTACTACTTTTGTCCTTTAACCTTTATACTATCTTTATAAGTGGTTGATATACTACCTTTATTATATGTTTGCCTTTACTGGTGAGATTTTTTCTTTCATAATTTTGTTATTTCTCATTATGCCCTTTTCTTTTCAATTTAAAGAAGTCTCTTTAACATTTCTTATAAGGCCGGTTTAGTGGTGACGAACTCCTTTGCTTTTACTTGTCTGGGAAACTATGTCTTCTTAGATTCTGAGTGATAGCCTTGCCAGGCAGAGTAGTCTGGTTGCAAGTTTTTTTCTTTCAGCACTTTGAATATATCATGCCAGTCCCTTCTGACCTGTAAAGTTTCTGCTGAAAAATCAGCTGACAGTCTTATAGGAGTTCTTTGCACATAGCTAGTTGTTTTTTCTCTTGCTGCTTTTAAGATTTTCTCTTTAATTTTTGAAATTTTAATTACAATGTATCTTGGTATGTATCTCTTTGGGTTCATCTTGTTTGATCCTCTCTTTGCTTCCTGGACTTGGATGTCTGTTTCCTTCACCACGTTAGGAAAGTTTTCAGCCATTATTTGTTCAAGTAGGTTTTCTGTCCCTTTCTCTCTCCCTTCTCCTCTAGACCCCTATAATGTGAACGTTAGTACCCTTGATGTTGTCTCAGAATTCCCTTAAACTATCCTAATTTTTTAAATTCTTTTTTCTTTTTGCAGTTCTGATTGGCTGATTTTCACTACCCTGTCTTCCAGATCACTGATCGGTTCTTCTGCATCCTCTAATCTGCTATTGATTCCCTCTAGTACTTTTCATTTGAGTTATTGTATTCTTCAGTTCTGATTCATTCTCTATTATATTTTCTATTTCTTTTTGAACTTCTCACTGAGTTGTCCTGAATTCAGTGATTAACTTTATGGCTATTATTTTGCATTTTTTATCTGGTAAATCGCTTAGCTCTCTTTTGTTTAGTTCTTTGTCCTGAGGTTACTTTGTTTCCTCATTTTGCCTAACTCTCTATGCTTGTTTCCATGTATTATATATATCACCTCTATGCTTGTTTCCATGTATTATATATATCACCTATGTCCTACAGTCTTGAAAGAGTAGCCTTATGTAGAAAGTGTTCTGTGGGGCCCAGTGGCACAATCCCCCCTGATCTCCAGAGCTTAGTGCTCCAGTGGTATCCCCTGTGTGCGTTCTTCTACTGTAGTTGGGCCACAGTTGCTGTGAGCATGCTGGTGCATAGGGTTGTCCTCCAGGCCCGCTGGTTGCAAGGCCCAGCTGCAGCTGCTATGGGCATGCTGTGACCAGGCTGGCCCCCCAACAGTGGGAGCTGCTTTGGAGAGGTGCCAGTGCTGGTGAGGCCACTTGTTGGGCAGGCTGGGGCTAGCCCTCTAGAGGAGGAGTTGCTTTGGAGGGGCACCAGTGCTGGCTAGGGCTGTCTGTCAGATCGGGTGGATGGGTGGAAGCTTCTTTGGAGGGGCTGGCTGGGATGGGTTCTCAGAGGAATGCCAGGACAGGGTGAATGATGTTAGCTAGGTTAACGCAGAGTAACATAAATGGCACCTACCAGCTCCAGGCCAGCTAGGTGGAAGGGGAGAAAAAAAATGGTGCTCACCAGTGCTCCTGTCCCTAGAGAAAGTTCCACCAAATCCCTGAACCTCCAGCACATGCCCTAACATTAGTCAATGAATCTCCTTCTCATATGACCTACGTGCTTTGCAAGTCATTGCCTCTGCACTGGGACTTGGAGAGAGTGAGTTTGTGAATGAGCCCTTCAAGAGCAGAGTCTTGGTTTCCCACAGCCCTCTGGCTCTCCCTGACATAAGTCCTGCTGGTTTTCAAAGCCAGATGTTTTGGGGGCTCATCTTTCCAATGTAGGTCCTCCAGGATGGGAAGCCCAGTGTGGGACTCAGACCCTCACTGCTCAAGGAGGACCTCTGCCTGCAGTTGTAATATCCCTCCCACTTGCGAGTTGCTGCACTGGGGATGTGGGTTCTGGCTAGACTGCATCTCTGCCCCTCCTATCTGTCTTGAAGTGGCCTTTTATTTATGTTGTTAGTTGTAAAAAAATCTGTTCTGCTAGTCTTCAGGTCATTCTCAGAGATAGATATTCTATATGTATTTGTAGTTTCGGTGTGTCCATGGAAGGAGGTGAGAACAAGAGCTTTCTACTCTGTCATCTTGATCCAGATTCCCTCTTTTTTTTCTTTAATTTTGTGTCCAAACAACTGGTGGATTGATTAGCTCTATAATTTTTTTACATGAACTAATTTTTTCCAAACTATTCCAGTAATATCTCAATATCTAATTTATATTTTAAACAAGATAATGATATTTTCTTAACCACACAACATATCTTTTCTTCTTTAAAAAAAAAAGGAAAATAGGAGACTTCGAGGTGACTTAAACAGTGCCTGACACATAGTAAGTGCTCCAAAAATGTTACATGAATGAAAGAACTCAAATCCAGGTAAACATAAGAATAAAGAAAAAATAAGAGTGAGGCTGTGATTAGTTCCTTTGTTTGTTTGTTTTCACATCCATCACTTCTTGGTAGTTTCCCAAGAATAGTTAACCGTCCATGTGACAAGAACTTTATATCCTTATGTCAGCTGCCTCCATTCCCTCCCCCCACCAGGTTTTGAAATAATTTTACCAGACAACAAGATGCACACTCTTAGCTACTGAAGAATCTCTTGTCTGTCTCTTTAGCTTCTCCATAAATACACACATTTCTTCATTTGTTTTTAAGGCAGTGCTGTATGTGTAATCATGTGTGAATCTTTATTGAACACTTATGGAATGAGCCACCTGTTCTTATAAATTAGCCGAATTCTTACAAATTAGCCGAGTTCTCAAGAAGGCCCAGATTAGTGAATTAGTTGATGAAGGAAATTTTTTGCAGGCAGCAGGCAGCTAAAGAATTTTTCAGCTTGTTACAAGTATTGTTAGTCTCATAGCTTGGCAAAGAGACAAGAATATACAATTTTGAACAATTCTAGGTAGTGACTTTTAGTACCTTAAGCTCACCAGAGAAGAAAATTAAATTGCTTGTCTTATCAGGTAAGAGAAGCTTTGCTGATCTCAGACCATAGCCCAGAAAGTTAACTAAGTTTTGTAGAAGTGGATAATCTTTTCTCAGTGATCGATGTGGCTAGATTAGAAGTATGTTACCAGGGGAGTCACAGGGAAGTAGGTTTCATTGTTTTAGCTGTACTTCTGGCTGAAGGCAAAGCTGAAAAAACCTTAGAAGTCACTTGGCCAGGTCTCATCCATGGAGAATGCAAGGCACCTGATGATTTCTACAGGCACCTTTTAAAAGTAATTACCAGTCCTTCTGAGTGAAACTGCCTTTCAGATCCAGTTACTTGTTGAAGAGTCAAAGGTAATATGAACCCTCTGACAGGTCATTGTGTCACCGGCCTCCTCCCTTCACATTACAAATCCTGTTTTTGATTGGCAGGCAGCAGCATCCATCACATATATTTTAAACGCCCAGAGGCAGTGTTCTTATTTTCAAGGAAGCAGGGCTCTGCATGTGAATTGCACAGTAGGGGGCAACTCTAGATTGGACCCTGCCCTGATCCAACTGGGGAGCCCTACTATTCAGCTTGTCTCTGCCCAGATCTTTGTGTGACTATGTGAATTAGGTCACATTGCTTGTGCTTCATCTATACAGAGAAAAAGGGCAAACATCCTCTTGACGCCATGTTTATAAAGATGTTGCTCAGATTTGTACGAAGGTATGGCCAAGGGGGGATCTTTTTCCCGTTCCACCTTCTTTTAATTTTGTGTCATACTATTAATAAAAGTTCATTTAAGAAAAACTATTAAAAAATGAAAAAGCGTAAAGAAAAAATAAACACATTCATAATATAAATACTGCTAACATTTTGTATTTATCCTCTGGTCTTGTACTTCCAGGAAATAATGAGTGGTCTGGTCGTATTTAAATACTGAGAGCAATTATGGATAGAAGTGAGTGGCTGGCAGGAGCAGTGGAGAGGGATACAAGAAAATATCTGTTGTAGACAGATACCTTTATCTTTTTGTCTGGATAAGAAAATGTTCATTGTTCAATAAGTGATAATTGAATATCTACTATGTACCAAGCACTGTTTTAGATACTAAAAATACTGCAGGGAATAATGCAAAAATGCCTTTGTAGAAGTTATAATCCATGGAAAGTAGCCAGGAAAGGGTAAAAACACCCAGTGCAAAACTTGAAAATCCAATAAATAATTTGCAAGCAAAGTGTTCTAAATAAGGACTTACAGGACCTGGTATCTGACAGGTTTTGAGTGATGATGTGTTAAATTCATGATCAGAAATTTTTATCCAATTTCTGTGTCTAAAATAGTGGATTACATAAAAATGAGATAGTCATATCAGTCTTATTTCTAGATGGTATTTTACAGCTTTTGGACAATTATTTAAGCCTGCATATAGAATTTATCATAATTTGAGTCAAATCTATTAGGCTCATAGAATCTCAAAGATGGAAGAGACTTGAATGTTATATGGTCTGCCCTCTCTGTTCTTACCTGCTCTACACCCCTACTCCCCATGGCTGAATCCTCTCCCCAGCATATTAAATAGTAATTATCCACCTCTCATTGAAATCTACAAGCACAGGAAGCTCTCTACTTCCTGGGGCAACCCATTCCACCAGCCAGTAACTCCAGTTTTAAAAATGATCTTCCTTCTATGAAGCTGAAATCCACGACCTGTAGTTTCTTCTGTTGAAAGTAATGTGCAAGTCTCAGGAACCATCTCAGGCAGTGGTGTTGAGGCATGAGCAGATTTCTTTCCCAGGTGTGAAAGGTCATGCACCCAGGAAGAGCCCTGAAAGTGTCTAAGGTGCTAAACTCTCTTCCATAAAACCAGTGAGGAAGATAATGGAGTGGATAAGGAAACACCAGTGAGGTATGGAAGGACTAGGGGGAGGTAATCTAGCTTTGACATCTGTCACTCTCTTGTCTGCAGGGCTGATTTTATCTGATTAACTAGTTAGAAATGTGTCACCTTCCTCCCTCACTGGTCCATATGTGGCCTGCCTCAAACTTTATCCTAAGGCAAAAGAGATGAGCTTCTAAGCTCTATCTGGACTCCTCTTTGGTCAAAGGTATCTGAATAGCTGAGTTATTTTAATAGAAACTCTGAATGTGGAATTGCAGTTTAAAGCAGCCCAAATACCTGTTTTCATAGCTGAGGAGAGATTCTAACATGCAGAGTACGTCATGGAGAAGCCAGTGATGAAATGTCTTGGTTTGAGCCATAACAAATGCTAATCTTGATGTGCAGAGGAAATGAAAATCCACTATAATTATCAATGGAAAGATAATCATTCTTAAGTTCCTTTCCAACATCCATCACAAACACACTAACAGTTTCATTGTAAAAATAAAACAATTGCGTTTTTTTCTCCATCTTGTGATTTCCAGTAGCACCTTAAAGCTACTGTCATATTCACTTATGTCCTTTGTGGCCAATCAGGAGGCAGAAAGACTATTCATTAATTGCATCATTGATTCATTTACCAAACATATTGAGAACCTAGGCTGTGTCAGACACTATTATTGTGCTGAGGATTCACAGACCAATCAGACAGCGCATCCTCCCATCCCCCAGAGGGACTCAAGGAGACAGACAAATAAACAAGTTATTTTAGAGAAATGCACAAGGATATGAAAGACATCTACGAGGCATGTTCCAGAGGACAAATCAGAGCTACTTAGAAAAAGAAGGGGTAGGACATTCTGGGCATCGTTGGAAAAAGGCTTGTGCATCATCTGATGGTAGTGGAGAGCTACTGAAGCGCTTGAAGGAAGGGAATAATAATAGAAGATTTGCATTTCAGAGCAATCATTCCGACTACAGTGTGCAGAAACAAGTAAACGGGAATAAGGCTAAAACAAGGAGGGCAGGGGGCACTAAGAGTGGATTGCCGTCTACTTGCTCTAATCCCAGTGAGAAATCATGAGAGCCTGAAATGAAGTCGTAGAGTGTGGGTGGATTGGAGTGGACTAGGTTAGAAGGTATCAAGGAGAGAAGTTTGATGATAACTAAATATGGGAGTGGGGAAGGCATCAAGGGTAACTCTCAGGTTTCTGACTCAGGGAGTTAAGGGGATGGTGGTGCTCCCACAGACATAGGTAAGGAATCGTGAAGGAGCAGCATATTGATGAAGATCTACAGGAGAAAGGAGTGAGTAATGGCGTGTTCACCCATGATGGTGATCGTGCACCAGGATCCGGGAACTTTTCTTTAGGTAGGAAGCCCGGGCTTGGTGGTGTGATGGACTACGTGATAAAGAACGGGCATCTCTTCTTTGAAACATTGGCTTTCCTTTTTAAAATAAGAGCTCCTGGTTAAAGCTGTATGTCGACCCCCATCTGGGGACTCTAAGATCTAATTTTACTTAAGAGGCTAGCCAAGATTCTGAGAAGATATCAAATAAAAATCTTGGAACCTATGGAAAGCAATTTTCATAATTAGGAGGAACACAGAACCCCATATATCATCATTAGTCTGAGACAAGGAACAGAAGGTTGGAGGAGGTAGGATGGTTTCTCTAAACAGGGAACAGGTGGCCAGTGTAGTTGGGGCCAGCTAGGGAAACCTTAGGCAACTCTGCTCAAAGAATTTCTCTGCTTCTCCCCTAGAGACTATCAGATGCAGTGGAGAACAGGATTATTAGCTATTTGGCAAAGGATGTTTCTCTTCAGGATGGTGCTTTTATTCTTCCAGTAACACAGGGAAAGGCCAAGGGATAGAACTTAATGGAACCCATAGACACTATGGAAGATGAAGTGTTTTGTATCTCCTGATAAACCAAAGTTTTTATGTCACGGAATGTCCAAAAAGAAATTTGGCTCTCATTTGAATTGCTTCCTGCAAAGTTAATTGTTTACTCCCAATCCATAATTGATGATAGCTTTTCCCTTGCTGCAGTTAGACCAAGGAATCTTGGCAGTCTAGTGCTGTGGAAGCCAGGCACAAACAGGTAATAACACCCCAGGAAGAGCTGAAATATTAGTCTCCTGAGACACGGGCCATGCAAATTTCTCTGACTTACAAAAGAGACATCAGTCACACCTTAGAGCCTGTCTTGTAGACTTAGTTTCATAAAAGTTGCATAATAACTCCGGAATGTACAGATGACATGTTAGACGAAAGGCCAGAAGGACGAGCTCTGAGGAGCCTGATTAACCCTTTCCACGGTAGGAAAGTGTTCTGATAACTGAAGGACTAGCTTTGCATGCGTAACGAATTCCTTTCAGTCTCTCGGAGAGATAGAAAGATAGATAGATAGATAGATAGATAGATATAGAGATATACCTATATAGAAATGTATTTCTCTATATATATATCTATAATGTGTATTTTTCTGAAACTGCCATACTCATTCATTATCTGGAGGCCAGAAACTCCATTACTGATCTAGCTGGATCTCTTGCCTGGAAGGAGTGTCCCTTCCCACTGTAGCCATCAAAATTCTATCCTCTTCCATGTCCCATTCAAGCCCTAACTCCTCATCTCTTCTGTATGGAGTCCCTTCCTGTTCACTGTGAATGTCCTTGATTTCCTTTCTCCATGAACTATTTAGAGTCCGAGACATAAGGCAATGTCTTCATCCATTTTGCCAAACTGTGCTGCAGTGGTTACTCTCCCCTCCTCCCTGGACTGAGACCAAAACAAGCTCTGAAATTACTTCTCCACTCCCACGATGGCTAGTACAGAGGTGCCCATGCAGTGTCACCTGATTGAACAGTAGCTGCAACCACCGGCAGTAGGAAGGAAGGAAAGAAGGAAAAAAGAAAAAAAGAAAGAAAAACAAAACACATTTCTGTTTCTATGGTTCAAAGGTTAAAACTGCATCTGCACAGGGTTCTTCTTTTCCTTTGTTGACTTGATGCATAATTATTCAGCTATGATGGAGATTTTTTTAAAAAGGAGGGAAAATTGTGCTATGTACATATTTTTTCATAGGAAGGTTTTCTTTCTTTTCTGATCTGTTTTGTTTTATTTAATTTGTCCTCATTGAATCTTATCCAGGCAAAACTTGTTCATCTTCCCATTGCTCTGATTTTGATGACAAGACTATAGAATGGAGCTCATTTTGATTCCTTCAAGGGAATTGTTTTGTAGAAAGGCCACGCTAGGTTTCCATCACCACCGCATCCTTCTGCTGGGAAGGTAACCTTTAGCAAGAGCTATGGCCTCTTAATCTTTTAGTGGAAACTGCTCTTGTGAAAATGGGGCCTGATGGTATCTTGGCTCACTAATTCATGCCATGTGGGCCAAAATTAATGCATTAAAATTTCATAGATATAATATCATTTATAAATCATGTCATAAAAGCATTCATTTCCCATAGACCTTGAAAACTGGGCATGTCTTCCTCCAGCTGTTGCTTAGATTTCATTATAAACACACCAGTAATTGTCAAAAATAAAGCTGCGGGGAAGTGGAGGAATATTTAGTATTGACACCCGCAAAGCATCAAGGCGCTGTCCTCTTCCCCGTGCACACGCTGCCCGCCATCAATGGTGATTTAACCTGCAAGCCTGCCTCAGCGCGGTGATGGAGACCCGCAGAATTGTATTCATAGGCCAAGCAGCTCCGTGAGGGCAGCTTTCTCATTTTTTGTGACCGTATTCCATTCAGATGGAGAAAGAGACTATTACTTTCCCTAAGTTTCTCTTCTATAAAATTTCAATATGCTTAGTGAGTGAGCACAGTAGACTGATTAAGTAGATGGTCAACATTTGCCATATTTCAAAAAATGACAGACGCTTCTTTTTGCCATAGCAGATGGGGAGTTAATAATCGTTTAAGTTACAAAAATAATTTGCCGTAGTTTACTAAACGGTTTTTAAAAAATTATCTTTGGCTACGCCTGGATAAAATCCCTTTGTTCTTTTGAAATGGTGGAAATTAGGATATACACACTGAGGTGTTTCCAGGAGGTATATGGCACATGTTTGTTTGACTTGCAGATGCTAATGGATATATAATCACATTTGCCAACCATAAAACCCCTGTTGGTAAATCACTTTCATCTGCAATAATCCACCACTTTCTTGAAACATGCTAATTTGCTCTAATAATGCAGGGGCCCTTGAGGGTTTCTATGTTGTCTAAACAGCTAGTTGTGGTAAGCAATCAGACGCAAGAGGCCATTATATAATAACCCGGCCTTTGTTAGTTTTCAGGAGTTTGGGGAGGGGGTTTGTTTCCTTGCTTGTGTTTCCTTTAAAAAATTTTATTGTGTTAACATTTCATAGGGCAGTTTTAAGATGGATGCTTTGACCTGTGATATGAAAAGTAGGTGATCCATCTTTCTATTGCTTGACTTGTTGGAAGAGTCTGTATGTATTCAGTTTTAAAGATTAACCCCGGGAAACTTGGAGCTGCTCTGCAGTGTGAATTCCTAGATCTAGTGCATTTTCTCCAGGCTGAAATTGACCAAGACGCAGATATTTGGTCGTGTAGAATTCCCTTAATCATTGAGGTCCAGTGTCTGCATTCACATGGACACACTTTATATATGCTACCTACCCATGCCTCATTTGTCTGGTACATAATCTGAAATGTGGTTTGGTGCTAATTGAAATATTGTTTTATTTGCTTTCAGCCTGATCTCAGCCTTCTCCGACAAGACTAAAAACAGTGTCAAGCAGAATAGATCAAAAAGATGCATCTCGGGATATATCTATGCATACACACATTTGTGTGTATGTGGACATACATATATTATATATTCTACACAAATGCACCTTTGAGAGAGAGTTCCTATTTTCCTTCTATCATGTTTACATATATTCATATGCTTCATGTGGGTATAGTTTTGGCCCTGAGAAAAATCAGACCATTAGATGTATGTTAACGTGACTGAAAAACCTGGAACAGCTTCAATTAGCCAGTTTCTGCTGGTCTTTTGGGTATATGCGTTTATATGTCCACGAATTTTTTTCTTTTTCTTTTTATTGTGGAGAATTCCAAACATGCACAAACATGAACAGACTAGTGTAATGAACCTCTGCGTATCTATCACCAGCCCCAACAAACATCAACTCATTAATCTACCCTGACCGGTCTTCACCACTAGCCACATGTGCCCAACCCCACTTTGTATTATTTTGAGGCAAATCTAAGATCATATGCTTTTCATTATTTCATTTCTAAATATTTCAGTATGGACTTCTAAAAGATAAAAACTCAGTTTTAATATATGATCAGAATACTAATATCACACTAAAAAACTTAACCTTACTTGTTTGTATCATCAAATATCCAGTCAGTGCTCACATCTCCAGTTATTTCATAAGTGTCATAAATACTTATACCTTAAAAAAAAAAATCAGGATCCAAATAAAGTTTATATATTACATTGATTGATAGGTCTTTAAGACTCTTAGAAATATATAGGTACTCTCCTCCTTTTTTTCCCCTTGCAGTTCATTTGTTAAAGATACTTGGTTGTTTGTCCTGTACCTTCTCACAGTCTAGCTTTTGCTGATTGCATCTTCACGGTATAGTTTAAAATGTCCTTTGGTCCTCTTATTTCTATAGTTAGTAGTGGGATCTAGAAATTTGATCATATTCAGATTTGATTTTTTTTTTGATAAGACAGCTACGTATCTGATATTGTCTACTTAGTAGAAAGCACATACAGTAATGTCTAGTTGTTTCTTTTGGAGATGTTAGCCATTAGAGTTCAACGCCCAGATCCACTAATTCATTAGAGATTGATTACAAACTGGTGAGTTTCTTATTTTCTCATGCATTCTTCATTTATTAGATGTAATATTTCTACAATCAAAAAATTCCCCTTAGTTACTCTTTGGTTAACAGTGGTACGGTTAGTGTAGAAAAGGGAGGATAAATTTTTTATTCTTTTATAGTTTTCAGAATAATGACTTAGCTCCTTGGCATTCTTTATCAGTACCCAATATTTTTTTTAACATCATGAAGAACACAGGAATTTAAAATTTATTGAAGTATTTCTATCCATGATAGTTATTATCCTTACTGATGCTCAAATTGTCCCATTTTTGCCCAGTAGGAGCCCCTTAAAGTTGGCTAAGTTCTTTTGACACATTTATGTCCACTTTTCACTCTTTTGCAATTTTGTATCTCAGAGACTTTGGAAATGGGCTCCTCCCTCTTCATTTCATTCAGCCTAACCGATCTCATTTTCAGCTCACTCCAGGTGTTCTGTCACATGATTTCAACTTTGGGATAACTTCTCAAGGAGCTAGTTTTTAAACGTAAATGACTGAGAGACACAAAAGTGCCAGAACACATTAGTTTTCAACCACATGTCTTATTCTTCTCACATGTTCATGTTATCTTAGGGAATCAAATTGACCTGGTGTTTGGAATTCTGATGTGTTTTTGGTGGTCTCTTAGTCCCAGACTGCAAATTGCTATGCTCCTGTGTCTCCTTCATCACTGCCTGGCACCTGGTAGCCACTGGAGTATTTGTTGAATGGATCCATGAAGGAAAAAAACAGATGAAAAAAACACCGATGACCTCCTTTTACTTTCAGGAGTAAATTCAGTTTTCGATTCTGTGCTGTGAAACTGAGCACAATATTAGCCGATGGGAGAGAGTTGATATTGCATGAGCAGGATGAGGGTGGATTTCATGAGCCATTTGGGAGGAGGGCTTCAACAGGAAATTATCCCTTGTGCTGAGAAGCATTCCCTATGCAGTCTTTCAGACGCTAATTTTGACAAGCACCAAAGCAAGACACATGCTTTGGAGTGTTATAGGATTTTGTGTCAAGAGTTTAAATACTTTAGTGAATCTGAAGGAGCTGGAGGTAGCTTAGAATTATGGTTGCTTTATCTATTTCTTCTTATCTGTTTAGGTGATTTATCTATTTTGATTTCCCTGAACTGTTTAGCGCCGAGATTTCATGGAAATAGGTGTTCTAAAAGCCACTAAATATTGTTTTTTAATTACCTCACGGCCTCAAAGGAACAAGTAATCCTCATCTTCTTGCACTAAAATTCTCTATAACCACCAGCTCCCATAAAGATCATTCTTTTTAAAGCCTTGTTTCTTCCTAAGGAATGTTGATTTTCTACATAGATCACGGCAGAATGGAGTCAGGCAAAGAACAATCATTGTCATTCAAGTCAGTGCTTCACAATATATCCGGGTGCTAAGAGCCACTCTAGCTGGAAGGAGTCCATGTGTTATAATAAAATTATTTATCCCCCAGACAAAGAAAGCAGTAATTTTGTAACTTGTCGTGTGTCAGTGCTTGCATAGACACAAGAGATACATACAGTTGGAGAGCAGTGGTAAACAGTTTCCTGTGTACACTAAATCCATGCTTATCACACGTCTTATTCCTTAAATCAGTAGTCTACAGACAATTTTTTATTGCCCTCACTCTAAAGGTAAGTGATTTTTGAACATTTAATCTCAATAAATTAGGTTAAACCATCTGTATGAAATGGACATTTTATGGGTCAAAAATATTTGAATATTGGCAATTTCCTATTTTTTAACCTTCTATTTATATCTATTATTTACAAATATGCACATAGATGCTATGATCACTAATATACCAAAGCACAATTCTTAAGGCAAGGGTCAATAATGTAATGGGTATAAATCTGTAATTTATATGCTCCTAGATAGTTTCTGAATTGTTTAGTTAGTTCTGTTCAGATCGTCACAGCTTTTATTCTGGCAGTGGGACAAGCAAGAAGCTTGACTTTGGAGGGGGAAGTGTCAGCTCTGCCGGGTTTCTGCTGTGTGCCTGTGTTTGCATTGGTAGTATTTTTTGTCAATCTGTGGTTTCTTTGCAGGAATATCTTTAAGGCTCTCGTGCACTTTGAAAGGGCTAATGAATAAGTCAAAGTTAAATAAAATAATAAATGTATAACCCAAATTGACTAAACCTCCTAAATCAGAGTGTGTCACAATATGCTGAAAAGAATGTTAATATGTTGACCCTCTGATATATGGATGAGTGACGCTGCCATTGTCCTGTAGAATATTAAATGTTAGTAGAAGTTTATTTCTAATTTTTCTAATAGAAAATAGATATAAATGAAAGTTTAAATGTAATTGGAATTTTTCTTCCCACATGTGATCTTTCCACATGACTTGGATTTCTCACAGCATGGTGACTGGGTTCTGAGAGAGAGCTTCTCAAAAGCGAGCATTCCAAGAACACAAGGCAGACGCTTTGTAGCTCTGACCTAGTTTTGGAAGTGACATAGTGTCACTTCTACCATCCTTTATTAATTAAAGCAATTACAAGCCTACCCAGATTCGAGGAGAGGGGACATAGACCCTACCTCTCTACGGAAGGAACGTCAATTTGTCAAATTGTCAATTTGTGGCCATTGTTTATAAACCACCACACTACCCAGTGAATGAGTCCCATATATTGTGTCTCTAACAAATGGTCATCCAGGTTTACTACCTCTAGTGATAAGGAGCTCATTATTGCAGAAGACAAACTATTCCTTTTTTGGACAGTATAAAATATTAGAAAAACTTTTCTCAACTTAGACAAAAATATGCTTTTTCATAATTTTTAGTTTTTGGCCCTCCTTCTGCCCTCTGGAGCTAGTCAGAGCATGTCAGCTTCACTTTTCAAGTAAACCTTTTTCTTTTGGATGTTCATATTCCTAGGTGCTCTAACCAACTTTCCCATATCCCTCATGACCTGCTTATCCTCTAAGCAAACAGTTTATTCTTACCTCTCTGAAAATGCTGCTAAATTTGAACACATGTTCCATTTAATACTGCCCCTTGCTGTCTGGGTAGCTACAATACTATTTGTATATGAAATAGTTTCCCAAAAGAAAACGCATGCATTTATAGAACCATTTATTATAGCACATTGTTAATATATAATTTTTCGGATCCTCGGAGTGTCGGCGTACTCTGAGCCAGCGAGAGCTGGTGTGGTAGACTGTTCTATATGCTTCCAGGCAGCAAACATTCGTGCCCCACCTGGCAAATGTTCTCATCCAGCGAACACTCCACTGCACCGTATTGAGTTGAAAGTGTTCAGCAATGTGTGTTATATACCCCTCAGGAGCCTCTCTTTTTGCCATATATTTTTGTGTTCTGGTGAATGGCTTCAAACCATAATGGCAGACGAAATGTATGCAAGTCTAGTGCAGAGAATGAGGCAAAGAAACACAGGAAGAGTATCAAACTGGGTGTTAACATGCAGGGTTTCCAGCAGCTTGAGGAGCTTTTGATAAAAAGGTCAAGGTAGCAGATGGTAAAGATCAGCAGGAAATTAGGGATTGGTGTAAGTCCTTTTGACATTCTGAAGGGCCTTGTAAAGCATCCCTGTAGGATTGACCAACAATTCTCTGAAAAATTCCTAGAAGAAACTAAAGCTAGAGCATGTCATGATTCCTAGTGTTTAACAAAAATGGTAGACTGCTTGCTAGCATATAATGCCAAGAACTCATCTTTATAGAGGCTATGTTCTTAGGACCCTGTGTGATGCAGATACAGAAACACATACCTCACACCAAAAAGCATATTTCAATATTCTAGGTGAGTTTTGATCAGGGAAGACTGAAGGAGAATTAACTTTGCTAAAATATGACATTTTCCATCTATTATTTCAGTTGGATTTAGCCTTTAAAATAGCTACTTTACGCTGTTGACCCATCGTAAACTTCTTCAATGAAGGCCTCCAGATCCTTTTCAGATGAAATTCTGCAAAGCCAGATTCTCTTCCTCACCCCCATTCCAACATTAAATGTGGTCATGGTGATGATGAGGCCCAGGACTAATGTTTATTGGACACTTGCTATGCTGCAGACACAATTAAGTGCTTTCACTATCTCAGGAAATCTTCATAACAAAAGTATGAGGCAGTTACTTATATTCTCTCCACCTTGGTATGGAGAAAATTATAAAAGCTAGGTAGGTCTTATAGTCAGTAAATGGTAGATCTGGGATCAGTGTATCACTTGGGGTGATATCAGATATTGAATATGCCATTTATAAAGTCAGCTATCCCTACCAGTTTAGGTTGTATTTGTAAACTCCATGAGGACACGACTTTATGTGGGACAGTGCTTGCTTGGTTCACAGAAATGCTGAACAAATGAATGAATGAATATGTTATGGGCCAATCAATCCATGAATCCACTAATAAGCATCTATGATACACAGCCCAATTCCTCTTGATGCAAATCAGGTCTGTCACTCTTAATGTACACTGAAAATATTTCTTTTAATCTATGATTCCATAATTATAGAATTCCGTAAAAACATCCTTCTGGGAGATTCAGCAGCACTGAGGCAGAGCAATCCTTTTGTTCAGGACATGTTATGTGTTTGTGCTTTCCAAATATTTTAAAAGCTAGCAGCAGCCTCAGGCATGAAATTATTTAATGGGCAATCCTAATAGAAAAAACAAGCTCTAAAAGAAGAATATACAAGAAATCCTACTTCTGACTCTCAGTGGAAATTGACGTGGCTCATGCCAACTTTAGAGAAATATGGTACCCACCATTGACATTATGTGTCAAAAGAAACAAAGCAAGATCATACAGTTGAGCTTTCTTAAAGGTGGAGTGAGGAAGGGAACCTTATCAATTAGCTAATGGTAGTAGATTGTTGAAAATATTGCCACTGCTCCTTATGGGCCCCTTCCTATGGGGCACCCCCCTGTGGAAAGATGATACACCCCTCCCCCCACTTCTTTGATATCCAACTTGGACAGTTGACTTTTTTGGGCCAATGGCATGTGAGCAGAAGTGATGTGTGCCACTTCCATAAGAAAGTTTTCAGAACCATTATGGAGTATACTGCCACATGGCCTTTTTTTCTGTGACAAGGCCAGCAATGTCCCAAATATGAGGATTCCATTAACTTGGATCCCGGTGTAAAGAAGACATATAGGAAACCCATTATGGTCATGTAATACTAGCAAGAAATAAGTTGTTATAAGCACTGAGGACTTGGGCTTATTTGTTACCACAGCATGCTTAGCCTAAGCTGACTGATACGCTAGTGGATACGCTAAGGAAATCTGAACGAATCCTGGAGAAACATGTTAGGCATAAAAGGAAGAGCAGCACCTTGCTGTCCCAGCCACTTTCAGCAAAGGGAGAGCCCCATTACAGACACCATTTCTGAGGGTAGAGTTGGACAGACTAGGGATAGAGGCATACACAGAGTAGATGCACAGCCCATGCTGAGACCAAGTCCACAGCTGAGGGTGTGAGAATAATATGAAAGAAGATGATATTTTCCTGAAGAGTGGCAGAAAGTAAATAACATTTACTTTTTCTAATCTTATTGCTTCTTCCCTATCACAATCAACCGATTCCATAATCCCTTCCTTTGAAATACATAGCTCTCTACCATCTGTGAGTACCTTAAAATCACTACAGTACCTTAAAAACAAACAAATACCAAATGGATTTTTGTTTTACTTATTTATGGGTTAAAATAGGAGTTTTAGGTTGTGCACCTCGGAGTCTACTGTGGCATTAAGCAGTCAAGGGTCTGGAGCACCCTGCCCCCCTCATAAATCAACTGACCTACTCCACTTCAATCCATTTCAAATATTTGGCTTCTAATTAGATTTCATTTGTGCAAAGGGTTCTGTGACCAAAAATGTTTAGAAAACCACTGCCTCAGATAAGGCCATGAGATCATTTCCACTATGTGAAATGATTATCATCAAATTCTGCGGACTCTGTTCTGGTCTGTCCTAATCTCAACCCTTCTTTTCTGAGCATGTGGCAACAGAATCATCACTGCAGAGATAAATATTCATGTGCATTGCATTTTGCTCACAGGCACTGTATAAACTATATTTAGAACTCTGAATGTTGAGATGTACTGTGTCAACATTGAAATTTAATTACTGTGATGGACTTTAAATCCATGTACCTTCTTACACCATGGAGTGAATATTACCTCCTATGTTTGTTCATTCTCCTTTACACTCCTGGAGGAAAGGGTTGCATTCTGTTTAACAAGAACACCCACCTGCCCTTCTCTTCCAAGCGAATGAAATGAACTCTCAGTTTTACGACTCTTTTATCTTTGTATTGTGAAAAAGAAATATTGTCTCGCTAAACTCTTTGGACACTTCCCAATATGTGATATCTCCCTGCTACTCCTATTATCACTCTTTCTGGTAATAAATGATAATGTCCATTGCTAGGATTTGTAAAGCTCTGTCAAGTTAGCCTGTTATTTTAAGCTCAGGTTAAGGTAAGGAATTTAGATTTATATGAGCCTGGCACAGTTTCATTAAGAACAAAAAGCATGTTAATTTTTCTCTCTCTTTATGCAATGGACTTGATATATCTTAATGTTACACAAATCAGTGTTTTAATACTTCTTTGAAATGTATCTATTCTTTGTATGCTTTGTCAAAGTCAATAGCAATAATAAAAAGTGTCTACATGATAACTCAGAAACTACTGCCTTCTTGGCCCTTAAATAATAGCTAAGTGGATGCTTTTAAAAATGAATCTATCCCTGGTACTTTTCCTATTCCTGTATAGGATTTTGATTTTATTTAAAATGAATAGCATAAACCCCAGGTCCTAAAACTAATAGAATTTTTGCATTTACCTGCTGACCCATAACATTTAGGTTAGGATGTGTGCCAGTTTTCAGTCATTCAGTTAGATGAAGCAATGCTTTACAACTGAAATGAGAAGATTTCTGATATACTCCAGCAGGCACCAGATATGATGGTCAGTTTGGGTGGATTATTGTTAGAATAACTTTATATTAGTCTTGATAAGTGGTACAAAATAAGCTGTAGGAAGTAGATACAGGCCCCTAAATGAGAAGAGACAAGGAAAGAAATGTATTTGATTGCCTGACACCGATTCACCCTGTGAGATGGAAGGCTGATTAGAAGCCCAGGCACAGGGAGAGGATATTGTGTGAGTCCTGGTTAGTACACCATGGGCGTGTACATGTCACTGGCCAGCTGGGTGTCCACGAAGGCTTTACTGCCCATCCAGTTCTCCTCAGCTCCTGTGTGTGTGTGCAGAGCTGTGACTGGCTTTGAGATGCCTGGTTAAATGACCAAGTTCTTTAGATGCTGACACGTGGTATAAGTGAGGAGTAGCCTGCAGTACTGCTGCTCTGTACTGGCCCTGGGCTGTCTGAGATGGTATAATGGAATACATGCTTGGACACAGAAGCTGGTTCAAATCACACTTCTATGACTTACTGGTTGGGTGACCGTGGGGAAACTACTTAATCTCTGAATCTGTCTCTTCATATCTAAACTGGGAGTTCCCATGAGGATTAAATGAAAGAATACAGGCAAAAAGTGTCTAGTCCAATTCCAGGCACATAATGGGCTCTTGATAAAGGGAAGTCATGAAGATAGCCCGACCCTCAGGAGGTGAGATTCAGGCCTAATGAGTTTCAGTGGCACAAGAGAAATGGCACGTGGGCAGTAAAGCCCGGAGGCTGGGATTGGCTAGAGGCAGGCTCATGGCACGGAAAGGTGCAGAAGATCCCACTGCTGTTTATGGCAGTACTAGCTCCCCAAGAGCATCTACCATGGAGGGTCTACCTGGGCCTCCAGGAACATGAAGAAGTTACCAGGAGCGCTATGCTGCAGGAAGCCTGGGGAATGCCAGATGGGGATGGAAGTGGGAAGCAGGGATGATAGATGCATAGAACACACTTTGCCCTTTTTCCCTTTTTTTACCCATAGCCATTCTGCTCCTTGCTGGAACAGATCACAGCCTAGAGCTCACTTCTCTTCATACTCTGTGTACCACTAAACCCATCCTAAAAATGAATGATGGGAGTCATTCTGGTCTTTTGAGCTGCCTGTACTCCTTACTTGCCCTTGCAATAAACACTGCAGTTTCCTTCACCACAACCTGGTGTCAGTGGGCTGGCTTTACTGTGTGTAGGAGACCCTTGAATACTCCTAGACCAAAGGCTGGGTCCAGAAAATTATCAGAGCTTTTCTTGCAGACTCGGCTACAGTTCAGTGAGAAGTTGCAAGTGGCACAACTAGTGGGAATAAGAGCTGATAAAAACAAAATGAGAAGGCAGAGATGGAAATGCTTAAAATTATGCAGATAACTGTGCTTCACAGAAAATATTATTTGAACTAAACTCAAGAAACATTGATTGAAAAAGAAACTTGTCTTCTGTTCCTAACATAATTGTAATGTGAAGAAATACAATTTGTCATCTTTGAGAATGAAAAGTCCTTTGTGATACCAACACCAGGAGTATTTTTAAGAGTTGTAAAAATGTAGTACATTTAAAGCTACTGTCCAAAAATAAAGTATGGCAAAATAAAATTTCGAAAGTCCAAAAAAAAAAGAACGATGGACTCAGTAAATGCTCACTAGTCATGAGTACTTTCTTTAAATGTAGACTCTGTCAAAAGAAACAAATTTAAATAGCGAAAATAAGACATTCCACCCAGATTTTTTTTTAATGAAACTATAATCGAATAAAGTGTACAATGCTTTCCCACTGTCCTCCGCCTTTGGTACATTCCTCCTGATCTCTGCTTTTCTATCACAGCAAACTTCAGCATCTATGTGTTACACAGGACACAAGGGATAGGTCAATAACAGTCAATAGAAATATAAGGAAAAGAAAAACTTAACTGAATTGCAAAAGTTATAGCACAGAAGGAATGCACTTGATATTTGCCATGGATGGGAAGCTAGAGGTCAGCACACATGAGCTTGTTGGCCATTTGCCTGTTTGTCCTTAGGTCCATTTCCCTCCCTTCTCCTGCTCTACTGTCAATCACAGGAAACACTATTTTTCTGATTCCCTTGACAACCAACTTCCGGGTAGTTTTGGCCAGCAGAGGATACTAGCAGAAAACTGGAGGATGGGAAGAGGGAGAAGTCAAGGTATTTCTCCCTGTGCCTTTGGAGGGTATTTCCAGCAGAAGCTGTTTCTCCTTTAGCTCCGCTCCCACTGGACAGCCCTTCCCTCCACTGCCCCAGCTTCTGCTAGGCAGCCTCTACAGTGGTACGTGTTTCAGCCTGAGTGTACTAGTTTCCAGAAATACCGCTTTCTGGGGGATTTGGATTCCTGGCTGCTGCCTATATTTGGAATGCCTCATCTTCCCTTCATTGGCTTTTCATGTCTTTCTGTGTAACCAATTCCAGTATTAAATTTTCTCTATTTGAAGTACTTAGAGTGGTTTCTGTTTCGTTTCTAGACCCTGATACATGACACATGGTGATATGAACCTACTTCTGTCCAATGACTCAGTTAGAATGGAAAAGTTAATGTATTTAAGCAGATGTGTGTCTACACAGCTCTGAATAAAAACAAAATTGCGTGAATAATGCACCAAGACATTCCATCCCAGCAAAGTATTGCTTTGGTCTCTAATATTTCATGCCATTCGCAAACATCTCCCTGTTTGTTATTCTGAGGATTTTTCATTAGGGCTAAACTACTTCATATGACAATCAAACACTTCTACAGTAGTTTGCAAGAATTCTGTATTTTTCCAGCTGAGAAAAACAGCTCTGAACTCAGTTTTCCCTTCACTCTGTGCTTTCTAACAGATAGTTCATTCCTACTCACCAGAAAGCCTGCCCATGGCCCTGGTGTAAAGAAATTTGCCTGGTTAGCAGGACGAATGTGCCCTGACCTGCTTTCCACTATCCCCTTCTGAATGAGAAAACCTGGAGAGAGATTTTATTAAGTGGTTAGAGAACAAAACTTGCTAATTTTTGTAAGAATTCAGACAGTAGCTTATAAAACGGGCCATTACAAGAATTCATGTCTGAAATTCAGTATTAATGTGACGCAAAATGTCAGGTGGAGAACTGACTCCTCAGAGCTCTGGTCCTAACTGCACGGCTGCTTGAATAATACTCAGAGAACCCATCTGAAACAAGGGGCACTAAAAAACTGGCTTGTTTTAAGGGTAGCTGAAATTGGCATCAAAAATAGCAAGATTCCCCTAGAAACCAATAAACTGGGCATTCAGGTTTTTAATGAGTTAGAAACCAATTCTTCCTTGACAACCAGCACTCCTTCATGCATAGAGCTTTTCGTCCACACCAGACTTGGAAAGGAGGGGGCAACGATACTCCTTAATTTCTCTCAGAGGGGTAGCAGGTGGGTTCCGCTTCTATTCTTGTAATCCGTTTTGTACTGTGTCACCTGCCTTTTCACTGGGCTAAGTACCCTGCAAACTGAAAAAATTTTGGCTGAGTCCAATGGCAGCTAACAGCGAGATCAGCAAGGGGCCTTGGAAAATGTGTTCAGTGTGGCTAAGTTGTACCCATGTAGTACGTCTGTACTCAAGATGTGCCTCTATTTCTACTCCCCATTCACTGGGGTCCATAAAACCCTGTGTAATCAAGACCCACCCTTTACTGAGGTTCTGAACAACTGCTTAATGTGTCCACATTTCATCTGCCATTACGTTTCCGTGTCTTTTCATAGGAAAGAACCTATCTATTCTGTAAGAGAAATAGGATTAGGATTTTAGGAAGGCTATAAAATAAAACAACAATAAATTTTCCAATACCCAGTTGTCCGATATGTTTCACTACATTGCAAATATCCGATTACATTTTTAATCATTTCAAACTCACGCTGGGAATTATACAAGAACCATACATTAGAGGAGAAAATAGGCTTACCTTTTCTATTGTCAGACTCCTGACACCCACACGGATCTTCGTGGTGGAGACTTCAGGAGCACTCTTAATACTGACTTATTTCCAATCAGAGCTGAGACATCAAAAAAGATGAACCCTCTGTGGATCCACTCAATTTTTTTTAAAACTCATGTTTAAAATTAATAATTTTCTTGGGCATTCAACAGTGAATAATAAAGCTGAGCTCATTCATTTAAAGTTTTTAAAAAGCTCTAGATTAGTTCTCTGTGATACAGGAAGCCAGTATGCAGAAACCCAGTAACTGTCCCAGGGTTTCATCCTTGACTGTATGACTTTGGGCAGGTTATTTAATTGTTCTCAGTGTCTGCTTTCCCTGGAAAATGCAGATGATAATGGTGTTTACCTTGGATAATTATTATGAGGATTAAATTAGATCATTCATTTGTTTGTCATTCAACAAATACATTTTGAGCATCTCCTATGTAACAGACATGGAGCCTGTCTTTGTCAAGCTTATGGCTTGGAAGGGGAAATAGATATTGGTCAAATGATTACACAAAGAAATATAATTACAAGTGGATAAAGGCTACAGAAAGAAGATATTTGATGCTACAAGAATACATGACAGGGGAACTTCACTTAATCTGGGGAGAGGGAGGATTAGAGAAGGTTTTCTGAAGAAATGCAAATGAGTGAAGATATGAAGGATTATTGAGTTAACTAGGCGGGGAGTGTGTGTGTATGTGTGTGTAGGGTGTGGGGTGAATATTCAGGCCTGTGCTCAGGTTCCCTCTGGAAGCCCACCACCCTGAGAAAACTATTATTAACTTTCCTGCCAGTTTTGTTTATTTTTATTTATTTATTTTTTTAAAGATTGATTGATTGATTGATTGCTATGTTGGGTCTTCGTTTCTGTGCTAGGGCTTTCTCTAGTTGCAGCAAGCGGGGGCCACTCTTCATTGCGGTGCGCGGGCCTCTCACTATCGTGGCCTCTCTTGTTGCGGAGAACAGGCTCCAGACACGCAGGCTCAGTAGTTGTGGCTCACGGACCTAGTTGCTCCGCGGCATGTGGGATCTTCCCAGACCAGGGCTCAAACCCGTGTCCCCTGCATTAGCAGGCAAATTCTCAACCGCTGCGCCACCAGGGAAGCCCACTTTTGTTTATTTTTATTCTTCAACAAAATGAGTTTTAATTTTTGATCTAGAAATTTGGGGGATTACTTTGACAATAGGTATATATGTGGGTCCTCTGGTGATGTGTCTGTACTTTGTAGAGCACAGGGCCGATGTGCATGAAGTCCATGTCTCCTGGACACGTATGATGGACAGTATTTGTCATTCATTCAGAAAACATTTACCAGCCATCTACTCCTGCCAGGCACTACCCCATACACTAAGGATACAGAGATGAAGGAGGCACAGCCCCTGTCTTCAAAGACTTCAATCCTAGAATTTAGTGAGGAGAAGAGATACCAAAGCACATGTTTATAATATGCCATATCAGAGCTGTGTACGTTTGGCCAATAAATTCTGGTGGCACAGAAATGTTCTGGCTGCCTCTTCCTGGGAGAGTCAGTATAGACCCCCCAGGACGGGCACTCCAGAGCAGCCTGTGCAAAGACATCATATCTATATCCTCAGGACCTAGCAAAGTGCCTGCCACCTTGTATCTAAATAATAAGTATCTGTTTAATTTACAAATGACACAATATGGAGTTCTATAAGTTATTCTAAGTGGTTCAAATAAACCATGCAAGAGTCAACTTATAGATATGAGGTCAGAAATGTAAACAGGGGTAAAATGGTGAAGATTTTTTAATACAAGGTAAAGAATCCTAGCCTTGGTTCTCTCGTCTCAATGGTGGAAAGCAATAGAAGTATTGTAGGCAAGGGGAATGATGTAATCAGCTTTGCTTTATAGAAAAATCACTGCGGCAGCAGTTTAGGAGATGGGTACATTGGAGAAGAGGCTGAAAGTAAAGAGACCAGTCAAGAAGCGACTATAGTTTCTTGGAACAGGGATGATTCGGTTCCAAGTGAAGGAAGATGAAGGGGATGAATTTGAGAAACATTATGAAGAAAAATCCAGCAATAACACGTGGAGTTAAGGGAAAACAAAGAGATGGAAATGATGAAGAAATGTTTCTGGCTACGTGACTGCTGACACCCTTAACCAAGATGAGGATACAGAAATGGGAAAACGGTTGAGAAAACACACAAAGATCAGTTTGGGACATGTTACTGACGACGAGCACTGTACACACAGAGGGAAATTGTCCAGATGGAGAAAGCCCTGGGCCTCTTGTTACATATTTGAAGATCATAAACTTACATACTTATTTACACCCTCAGTTAGGGAAGAGAAGGCATAAAAGAGAACCTTAGAGCCCCTGATTCTCACCCCATCACCCTCTACTCATCTTCATCTCAGACCTCCTGGTCCCTCCTCTGAGTCACTGAAGACCTTGTAAACTGGCTCACGTCTCCCCTCCGCCCAAATTCCTGCTATTGCCCAGCCATTGTCCTCAAGACAAATTAGCTATTACGTGTTAACCTCTTCAGGACAGGAAAACCAGGATAAATGCTACACGACATCTTGCCCCTGCTGGCCATCCATCTGGGGATATAAAGGAGAGGGAGACGCACCTCACATAACTTGGAATGGTGGGGCTTGAACTATCATACAGAGAAGCAAAGAACGTTTTATAGAACAGATATACTTTTAAAAGAACCACTCATTTCCACACACGCAAAGAATACAAATTTTGTGCGTACGTGTTTTGTCTTCTTTTTGTTTTTTAAATGGGTGTCCACTCAGAGTTACTAAGTTGCTAAGAATTAAAACTGTCAACATGATTTCTTCTAAATAACACCCTGGGAAAGCACTTAAAGCCTCCATTTATTATCCAAATGTAACTTAAGGACAAGAATGGAATAATTATTTTTGAAAGAAAATAATCAATGAATCATTTACCAGTTTTCCTGCCCCTTGTATAACAAATTGTAATTAGTATGATGTCTTTGTTGACAAGTGATTATCAGGCAAAATGCAGTATAGAAGCAAAGGAAGATTCTGTAAAGAACTGTGTTGTTTTGCAGAGCTAATTGTGATGCTATCGCTGGAATTTTGTGTGATTGCATTGTTAATTTTTAATTTGGTATCTTTACTAGCAACAAGGTTATTAGCTCCTACCTTGAGTTCTTGGTGCCCACATTAGATAACGAAATCTTGGCATGGTGAGCATTTGGAAATGACTATTCATCTAAAATAGAAAAGAGATCCGGAGGCTCTGCTAGCCTTGAACAAGGCACAATTTTAAGAAATTGAACTTGGCAGAATAAATAGATAAACCATCTTTCTAAAACACTTTTATATTTTCTCTCTTCGGTAAAGAATGTAACAACACTGTCCAGAGTTTCAAAATCACCTCCCGGACTCTATCTGTTTGCTCTACTTCCCCCAAAGTTTATTTTCATTCCAATAATTAATCATTGAATGCCTACTAATTGTGATACTTGTTGGAGAATCAAAGATAAATGGGACCCAGCCTCTACTCTCAAGGCGCTCACACTGGAGTCTAATGGGAAACACAGCCGGCAAACAAATGGTTTCAGTACAACAGAATAAACATGCTGATGTCATAGGTCATAGGTAGGTGCCATGACGGTAAAGCGGGGGGATTTACTCATTTGGAATCTGCAACCCACTCACCTGCAGAAATCTCTAAGAATTGTCCCAGTTCACACAAAGCCCATCACAATCAGCATAAGAAAGAACCTGGAGTGGAAGGCACCCTCGTGCTACGTCTTCTCCCTGCATTTCATCCATGAGGAGCTCCTGGATTGGCTTAGGACAGGACTCTGAACATGGGTTAGGGGATAACTTTCAGTGGCTGCTGAAATCCGGTTGTATGGCCATGGGATTTTAGTTGTGATTCTTGGAAATAATATATTTTTCTGACAAATGTAGAGAATGAAAGAGTACCAACATAAAAATGAAGCTATTAAAAAAAGAAACTATTTCGACAGATCTAGAACTGATTTTGTTTTTAATTAGAGAGCTAACAGTCCCATCAGTCAGTACTACAAACATGATATCCCATGATTTCCATTTGCAATACTACTTAGGGATAAGCAGAAAAGAAGAAAAACATACCGTATCTACCCAATTCTTTAAACGTTTTGTCCTCCTCTTAGAAAAAAATATACTTGTCTCTCAGTATTTTTCTTGACTTTTGGGACCTTCAGACTTATCAAAGATCTGTAATACCCTCTTGTTACATTTAGCTTTTCAGAAGACCTGAGTTACCAATTTATACTTCATAATAAGTTGTTTTTAACTATATCCTGATATTGTCCTCTCAGGAAGGAAAACCTCAATAACAATAGGTAAATGGATGGATGGATGGGTGGATGGGTGGATGGGTGGATGGATGGATGCACAGAAAGGGAGAGAGAGGGAGAGAGAGGTGTGACCCTTTGGGCTCTTTACCTTTTTTCTTTGATCATCTTTGAATTAACTATGATTGCACAGAATTTGCCTGAACAATCACCTATACTACCACTGATCTTTGAATTGATTTATGCAACTACTCAACAGATGTATGAAAGTATGTCTGGGTGTATGAACGAAAATATAATACCATTTCTCATCTGTCTACAGCTTCTCTGAGGAGGTAATGATATAGGTAGTCAATATCCACCAGGCAGCTTTCCCTTAATAGGCTCACAGGTCTCCCATAGGCTATGCTTGGCAATTTAGTTGCTCAGAAAGCTTTAGGACAAGAAATACAGCCTGCCAGCAGGGCAACATCAGGCTCTCCTCTTGGCGGACATCTTGCAGGATCCATACAACTATCCAGAAGCTGTTCTCTTGGCATCCAGGTGACGGCTGAAGTGTAAGGGAATGAGCTTCATGCGAGGCAGGTGTGAGAGCTACCTTGGTCTAAAAGCCTCATGTCTCACAGAGCCACTACCTCCTACAGCACCATAGGTATAGCTTCCAAGGCCCCCGCAAGGGTCATGCCAATTAGGAGGAGGCTCCACACTCAAGTAAGCCTAAAGCTATGGCTTCCTATCAGGTGTTTATAGTTCTTCCAGCACAGATGCAGTTTATCAACCAGGTGACATTTTTATCATAAGCAGTGTTGGCCTAGTAACATAGATGATATTCTACCTTATTAGGTTACAGGGGAAGAGAGGTAGAAAGTTAACTGAAGTTAAAATTCTCATGCGGAAAGAGAAAGGTAGCACTGACTGATGTATATAAGCTTTAAAAACAAAAAGGAGAGACATTTTTAAAAGAAAGTTAAATTTTTGAACAGTTTTACATTTACAATATATTTCAAAGATTGTAGTACAGAGTTTCCATATACCTCACATCCAGCATCTTACACTAATATTTTTCATTTGCCATAATTAATAAGCCAATATGTACAGATCATATTAGTATTAACTAAGATCCATGTTTTATTCAGATTACCTCCATTTTTCAAAAAAACAGGAGACTTCTATTTGGTGATATATTCTATATTTAATCCATTGCATACTTAAAATGTTCAGAAACCACTCAGGATAGTTTAAATGAGACAGGAATCATTTCAAGTACTTATAACCCCACAGTATTTAGTGTGTAAGAATCTTCAGGTCCACATACTGATTTATAATTCTCAAGGCCCAGTAACTATCAATAAACATCATTTATGTGTATTAGGCCACTTAGGACCTGATTTTTACACTGAGTGCAGTTAGGTATACGAAAGTGAAGTTGTGGATTTTAAACCTTTGGCTTTTCTTATATTTTCTTTTCTCTATATATTTCTAGTCCACCTATTACCCTCTTCCCCAAATAATGTTCCCCTTTGCTTAAGGCAAAGAAGGTGTCCTCTAGTTGCTTACTATGGAAAAATAGTTCTCAGGCCTAGAGATAACTTGAATCACTTGGGGAAATTTTTGTGTGGGACTAGTGACTGAACTCACTCCAAGGACTCTGAATTAATTGATCTTTGTAGTCTCCTCATCCCCATTTTCTGAGCTCTCCCCAGGTGATTCTAATGCACAACCAAGGCTGAGAACCACTGCATTGGAAAATGGAGACTTTATCTTTTTAATTCAGATAAACACATGAAATGTGGGCGTTGTTTATTAACATGAGGCCTGGAGGACTCCTGGAAAACTCTTCAAGGACCTCCTGCTTTAGCTTTTGTTTCCCCCTTTGCCTCCCCAAACAGAATTAATTATTCTCTCCTTAATAATTTATGAATGCCTCTTTTATTTTACTTGTCACATGAAGTTATCATAATTTTTTAATGCTTATCTCCCCAGTTAAATAGTCAGTCTCTGAGGTAGAGACCATCTCCTGTCTATGTGAGATAGTCTCAGCTTTTAACACAGTTCCTGGCAAATAATAGTTGCTCAATAAGGGCTTTAGGAAGGGAGGGTGGTTGTAAATCTGAAAAACAAAAAAAAAGACAAAGTATTCTTTAGTATTAACTGAAAAAGTTCTTCTTGGACAACACTGACTTCAAATTCCAAGAAATTCAGTAGAGACAAATCTGCACTTGTATTGTTACTGATAATTATAATATATATAGCACCTATCAAGTTTTTTATTTAAATAATTTAGCCTAGCATCTCAGTTTAGAAAACAAAGAAACATATAGTAAAATAGGGATTGCTAACAAGTATGATGAGTTCCATTAAGCCACAACAAAATTGAAATAACATCAGTCCAGGACTTTCCCCTATATTTCACGTCAGAACATTTGTTTTGACTGTTGCTGTCAATGAATTGTACACTTGGCCAGCCACAGTCTGGATCTCCACACACCGAGATGTCTGGGATGCTATTAGTCAGTCTCTTTAGAACTGAATTCAGGGATTTCCCTGGTGGCCCATTGGTAAAGAATCAGCCTTGCAATGCAGGGGACGCCGGTGCGATCCCTGGTCGGGGAGCTAAGAGCCCACATGCCGCGGGGCAACTAAGCCCGCGTGCCACAACTACTGAGCCTGCGTGCCTCAACTAGAGAGCCTGTGTGCCTCAAACTACAGAGCCCATGCACCCTGGAGCCTGCGCACCACAACTAGAGAAGAGAAAAACCACACTCCACAACTAGAGAGAAGCCCGTGCACCACAACAAAGAGCCCGCATGCCTCAAGGAAGATCCCGTGTGCCGCAACTAAGACCCGACACAGCCAAAAATAGATTAATAAATAAATCTTTTAAAAATAAATAAATAAATAAAATATTTGAAAAAAGAACTGAATTCAATTTTGATTGAACATGTTTATACCTGTGAGCTTATAATTATATCCTTGAGTTCATTTTAAGAGATGGTTTAAAAGGTTTTTGTTTTTTCCTTCTTGCTAACTACTGCTGTGTTTTCAGAGAGATTTACTAGTCTAAAAGATTTCTGGGGACATTAATAAAAGAAAGAATAAAGACAGAAAATCCATAGTTTAGTCTGAGTCTGTAAGCATAAAACAAAGAGATGGTAGGCAGTTTTCTACTGATTAGTTTTCCCAGTTGATGTGTGTAGGAGGCCTGCCAAAGACACTCCTACCCAGAACGTTCAAGGAGTGGCGAGAAGCTCTAATGAAGCAGCAAAGAACCTAGGTATTCCAATTTGACTAATCATTCATTTTGAGTCATCTTCTCTTCATTTATTCAATAAATGTAAGTTGCTTGCTTACCATGTGTGGGGTCCTGGTGATGACAGTGGTGAGTTTCCTTCCCTTTCTAGTGGGAACCTACAGCCACACACAGACCATACACACACACACACACACACACACACGTATCACTTGACTTCACTTTTTCCATATAAAGCTGAATGGAAGCTCTAAATACAAATTAAGTTATATGTCTTATACATCTGATTTTGTGTCCTGATATTCAGACCCACTCTCCGTTAACTCAAGAGTGATCAAGCATGATTTGAGAAGCATGGGGGAATTGCTGATAAAACTACTCCCCTGTGCTGAGAATGGTCCCATACATTCGTAGACTGTTCAACTCCGCACCATGTGAAGAAGTGGGGTAGGCACTGAGTGCAGATACTGGGGCTGGCAGTTCTCCATCTAACTATTGTGGGCATCATTTCTTGTGGGAGGGCAGCAGGGAGACTGTTTACCTTTCGCTCCAGATTTGCAATGGGCAAAAGAATTCTGTTTTTTAAAAAGGTACCCCCATAATATACCAATAACGAAGAGAGAAAATTTATTACTTGTTTTAAACTTTAAAGGACCAGATTAGACTGCCATTTTGAAAGAAATTTAAAAATTGGTTACTTTGGACTTAACAAGCAAATGGACCTCTGAACAGCTATTGATAATCTAAACTATTAGTAAGTAGAGGGCATCTGTACTTTTATTGTCACTTTAATAATTAAGAAACTGAGACTTGAAGAGATTGAGTGATGGGCTCAAATTCACAATAATAAGTATCAGACCTGGGATTGGGAGCCCTGGGGTCTGTCTGTGCTCTCTCTAAAATAATGCATTGCCCACACTCTTTGCTCTGTCTGGCATGGCTCTTGTTCACCAGGCCCTGATTTTAATCATCCAGGCTCAGTTTAAGAGCACATAACCAGATGCCTTCACAACCAAGATGGCAGACTCTTCATGAACAGGGTGCCAATCAGACTCCAGAAGGGCAGGGATCCCATGCACTCTTACACTTCTGCCCACCCCAGAGTATCCAGGGTTTTCAGAAGGAGAGGCTGCCCCAGGGGACCAAAGGAATGAATGGAGTCGAGCTGACAAGTAGAAATGTTTTGCAAAATGTTGCTTACAGATTCAGAATTTAAACTGATGTTGAGGCCTTGGGAAAGAAATATAAATTCTAATCCTATTTCAATCTTTCTGGATCAAAACTTTTTGTATCTACTCCACTGTATTCAATGATGGAAAAAAGTAAAATACCTTTTCAAACCTCCATTAATCCTTCTACTGATCTCTCCTATACCCATGGTTCAGGTGTGCTTTATAGATAAGCACATAGCTTCACTGCCCATTCCTGCCATAAATACTTCAAAAACTAAAAAATAAACAGGAAACCTCTGTCAGACCAAAAGAAAGGATTCTTTTTACTAAGTGAGGAGTAATTAGGGCGTTTCTTCAATAATACCAGCATCTACCATATACTTCCTTCTATACCTATATAAAAAATAAATTTCTGGCAAAAATATGTGAAATCTAAGTATATCTAGTTCTCATTGCATTTCTGTGTTTTTCATGGAAAGTAAAAACACCTTATGAAACTGAGTATTGAAATATTTATTTTTCAAAAATAATCTACCTTTATTAGTATTATTTGATTTTTTTTTCATGGTTGTAGGTTCATTGCATTGCTTTTTTTCTTACAGATATTTTTAGGATTGCAGATTTCCATAAGTTTGATGGAAGAAATACCATTAATACTTCTCATTTATTTTTCATTAGCTATTAACATTAAAATAAATCATCTTTGATCATTCTCTTGTGCATAAAATAATTGAAATGTTTATGTAAGAGTTCATGATTGTTTTCACTTTTAGAGTATGAGCTTATTGTAAAAGAGCAATTGTAGAGTGAACATTGTGAAAAGGAGCTGAGTGCTATGTCTACCTATGAATAGCTAAGAAATTATCATAAAATGCATTATTTGCTTATTTTATTACCTTTTCCATTTTTTAGCTCAGTGTGTGTGTGTGTGTGTGTGTGTGTGTGTGTGTGTGTGTGATGGGAAGAGGGTTGCTTAAAAAATACAAAAAAATACTTCTGTTCTGTATCATATTTTATTATTTTTGGTAATGCATATCAATGAAATTATGATCACTAATACACAGTTTTCAGGACACACAATTTGATAGCCTATGTGCTGTGTTTATCCTCTACATCTGGAAAACTGATCTAGTGGGAAGAGAGAAATAGGTAGGAATTAAAAAATCTATTTTTTATCAAAGGTTATTTTAAAGGTATACTAGTCTGGAAATGGGATGACCTTCACCTCTCTCAAATGAAGAGTCTTATTTCAACCCTGCTCTCATTATTCAGTCCAACCTTCTCTGAGTACCCTCTCTGACTACATACATTCTTCAGGGAGCTAGGGATATAACGACCAATAAGACAGGACCCCTGCTCATTTTTCTGTGTCCCCTTCCCCTCCAAAAATTCCTGGATCTGAGTGTATGCCTCATCCAGTATATAAATCTACCTTATCCAGTATATAATCTCACCCAGTATATAAATCTCTTCCACCTCTGTGGCTGTTTCACTGTGCTGAGACTGCTGTGCTGTGTCTTGAAAATGTCTGCTTGGTATGTTTTAAAACATATCAGGGTTATTCTCAAGTAAATGCATCAAAGTAACATTTTTTTGGCCAGCTTTCAACTTATGAATATGGATTAGCTTTAATAATTAGATTAGAACACTACTTCAGAAGCCATTTATCTAATGTATTTTTCCCAATCGCATTTCACTAAAAATTTTCCTGGGAATGGTCATCTATAAAATAGACAAAACATATTGAGGCCACCTTCAGGCTTTTTCAGGAAAACAGCATATTAAAGTTCACTAATTTCAGTTCTTTTTACTTTTTATTTTCTAATATTCACTGAAATATAACCAAATAATTAATAAAAATAAAATGAAATGAGTAAGGTAGTTTGAGGGAAATGTGTAATTATTTTTAATAAATAAAGGAATGAGGACATTGGGTCTTGGTTAAAAGAGGTAATTACGGGGTAAAAGGATTTTAATCATTAGCTCAAGAAGCAATAGAAATTTGTTTTTCAATGTTAAAAGAGGAGATTAAAGAAAAGGCAACTAAATTAAAAGATAAAGAAAGAGAATTTACACATGTAGAATTCCTATCATGTGCTGGCACGAAGCTCAATTTCAAAGACTGTTTTATTTAATCCTCACAACAACCCAATGATGTAGGGATAATTACTACCATTTACAAGGACACTGTGGCTGAGGAAAATTCCTTATCTTTCTTCCCAAACTGGGAAGTCCGTGGCCAAGCCAGGATTAAAACCAAGGTCTCCTAAGAAAAATCATTTGGAGTCCATGGCTTGGAGACTGAATGGGAGAAGCCAGTTTGCACTGGAATGAGGAAGAAATGGGCTGGGAGTAAAGAAATTAGCACAGGCAGTGCTGAAAGTGACCAGCTGAGGGAGAGAGCAGAGTGGTATCATATACCGAGAAAAAGTCCGGAAAGGAGAGACTTTTTTGAAGGAGTACGAGGAAGTCTAACTAGAAGTTTGCAGGGGCAGGATCCAAACACCGGGTCCTGGATGGAGTGGGAGCTCTCCCTCTCCACCCAAATAAATGAAAACAGATAACAAATGAAGCAAAGTTCAGAGCGGGTGGGGAAGATGGGCAGGAAGAAATATTCAGAGACTTAATCGTCTCTAATTGCTTTGCAAAGTGGTGAGAGACAGGGAATGTTAATAAGGCTTCTAGAAAGAGAAAAAAACGCTGTAAATGTACACTTGACAGCTGAAAAAAACCGTAACATGGGAGTTAAAATTTAGCAAATAAAGTACTGTTTGGACGTGGGAGTTGTCATGAGGCTGTGTTGAAGTGACAACTATACTGAGTAGCCACTGAAATGGGTTTGTTCAGCCATTTGCATTAGTGAGCATTTAAATGCAACAAATATAATTTCGGGTGACTTAACGTGAATTAATAAAAGTCAGTGCTCTTGGATTAAAAAAAGAAAGGAAGAGAATAAAGGACTGAAGAAAAATGAATGGCAGCCCTAACTACTGACAGCTTGGTTAGGATTGTGCATAGCAAGCACAGATAGAAAGAAGCGTTAAGTGTGAAAGTCTGTTGCAGGCAGTGCACCCGAGTTACAACTGGGGACCACTTCAGTGGTGCGGCAGAAATGGAGATGAGGGTAGGGAGAGAAAGATGTGCAGGTGCACCATTTGTGTGTGTGTGTGTGTGTGCACACGTGTGTGTCCACATGGGAAATGATGAGTGAGCAGAGACAAGGAAGGAGGCCAACAGGAGAGACACAAATGTACCCTTGAGGCTTCCTAAACCCTTTTGTTTGTAAGTTGTTAGTATAGTAAATCGAAGTATAATAACAGGTTTGTGATTTTTAAGTGTAAGGCAAGCAAAGGAAATGTGCTTTTTAAAGAATCTTAAATTTGACATCCGATTAGGAATGGATTTCTTAAAAATAGCTCCCAAAGCACAAACTGTAAAGGAAAAGATTGATATATTTGATTACTCTTATTAATTCTATTAGTTAATAAATTAATATATTAATTTTTATTTTTAAAGTTTTCATCAGTTTAACTGATTGATTAATTTTCAGTTTAAAAGTTTCAAAAAAAAGTAAAAAGTAAAAGCCACAGAGGCAGAAGATACTTATACACATAACAGACTGGAGGAGCATAAAGGATTACTAAAAAAAATCACTAAGAAAAAGACAAACAACCCACTGGAAAAAATAAGCAATAACCTGGACAGTTTCACAGAAGAAGAAACATGTATAGCTGATAAACATGTGAAAATATCCTTCACCTCGTTAGTAATCAGGGCAATGCAAATTCAAACCAAAATTAAATACCATTATATACCCACCAGATTGGCAAAAATTTTTAAGTCTGAAAATATATAGTATTACTGAGGATGTACAAAGAGCAGCAGGAGATCTTATATGCTATTGATAGACATAGAAATTGACCCCAGCCTTTAGAAAACAATTTGGAATTACCTTGTAGTTGAACATTTGCTTACCTTTCTACCTAACAATTCTACTCCGAGATATTTCCCTAGAGAAACACTAGTACAGGTGTGAATGTTCATAGTAGTAATGTTTGCAAGAGGAAAAAGAAAACTGGAAACATCTTAGATATCCATTGACAAAATAATGGATAAATAAATTGTTATGTATTTAATGGATTTTACTATGGTAGTAAAAAAAAATGAAGGAACTATAGCCACAAGCGTTAACAGAGATGACTCTCACAAACAAAATATTGAATGAAAAAGACAAGTCACAGAGGAATACGTAAAAAATGATGCCATGTATATAAAGTTGAAAAATTCACAAAACCAAATGATATCTTGTTTATGGACACATACATGTGGAGTAAAACTATACTAAATATAATATATAACTATACTAAACTAAATCCAAAAACTAAAGTAATGAATACTAATGCTAAGGAGACAAGGGATTGGAATACAAGGGTCTGAATTGATAATGCTGTTTTTTAAGCTTGGTACTTTATTATTCTGTGGACTGATGAACACATTACCTCTAGTCCTTCGTCTGTATGAAATATTTCATAATAGTGAATGTAGGTTTGAGCCAAAATTAAATTTGAAATGAAAAATCAAGTATATATAAAAAATTTGGTATTAGTCTATAAGCATACATATCTGGTTTAAATGTATAAATCTTTGTGACTTTCACCCTGAACAACATAAAAATTGGTTGGTCCTTGCGAAGTCACAGTTCTTTGAAAGAATGGTTGACTATTTGAATTATAACAGATCAATTTAGTGTTTCATTTTTAATCGGTAAGAAGTACTTTATTATAATGAATCTGTCAACTTAACTTCTGTACATAACACAAGATTACTAAAAATATATAGTACAATTTTTTCCAGAATATGTTCTATGAAACATCAGAGCTTAAGGGTTCTTTAATCAGGCGTGTTCAGGAAATGCTGGATACTATACCCACTCTTAGAAATTCATAAGTAAGCACCTAATCTGGCTGCTATATTGTTTTTTTTTTCTATTAAAAACTTTAATGAAAAGAAGAGTATGCACAATTTAAATATTCTTTATGAGAGATGGAGAGAGAATATAAATGTAATCTCTAGCAAGGTCTAAAAGGATCATGCATCAAATGACCTCTGACACTGTCTTCTCCATCTCTTTCTTTGACCCCTTACCCTCTATAGACCATCAAATGTTGGAGTTCCTTTGATCCAAAGATCCATTGTTGTTCCTCTTCTCTCCTTAATCTCCCTTCCTCCCCTAATCCATAAACTGGTTATGTCAAGACCTCTCTATCTAGACCTGGCTTGTCCAAACTCATATTCTAAATTCGATTTGGAACTTCCCAAGCTGAGGTCACAGAGGCATCTCAAATTTCACACATCTGTACCAAACTCTGTTATCTTACAGCCTAAAATATTGTGGTCTCTGGATTCTCCATTTCCATTACAGTGTCATTATCCCACCTAGTCTTCAAATTAGAAATACCTTCAGTTGACTCTTTGCTGCATCATCTTGCATTGATTTTGCTCTTCTTCTGGAATGTTCCTTAGTTCTAGCCTCTCTTCTCTTTAATCCTTTGTCATACCTTAGTCTCCATCTTCATTATGTCTTAACTGGGCTTCCTGTCTTGTCATTTTATCACCAATATTTCCCAAATGCAGTTCGTAGTTCACATAGGCTTATTATCATAAAAATCAAATCATGTTATTTCCTAACAAACATGTGTGAGCTCTCTATGGGTTAAAAGGTAAAATCAAACACATAAACATAGTGAAGAAGACTCTTTTACAGTCCAGATTTTAAAATCTACCTCTTTCACCTAATTTCCTGCCTTTCCCTCATGTATACTCTATGGTGTGGTGATAGTAAACTTCTTATCATCCACTGAATGTGCCACAGTTTAACTTCTTTGTCTTTCATCATATACAGTCTGTCCATCAGGAATGCTCTCTCCTTCTTCATCCAACAAGCAAACTCCTATTCATACTTTAATACCCAGAAATATCACTTTCTATAGAATACCTTCTTCAACATTCCCAATTTGGACGTCCATTGTAGCACCTAACACATTGTACTGTCTCCTCACCTAACTCCATCCTCCTTGTATTTTCCGTAACCTATTGGCACTTGGAAGAATCTCACTAAATGTATGGGTTCATGAAAAGAAGGATAGATGTAACTTCTGTTTTAAACATTTATCAATTTTACTGAACTTAATTTTGGGTGTAAACTGATTCAGAGTCTTTTTTAAGGTCATGTTTCCAGGACTGTGCTCACTTTGGTCCCCTTGTTTTTATTTTTATTTCTTTATTTTTTAGTCAATGATTTAATGTTGTAAAAAGCTAAGCAGGTTTTGTAATCAGATTTTATAAGGGAATGCCACGGACAGGAAGGGGCTTTAGATCTCTTATTTGGCCTCAGGCTTTGGAGTAACAAACTGTGGAGCAGGTTCTTAGAACCTATTCAATTAAGTCTCTTTGTTTTAAAAAAATTTTTTTTTAGGTAAGCTTATTGGGATTTATTAAAACAAGGCATTTTGCTCCCCTAACTGCTAATTAGTAGAAGCTCTTCCCAGGACCTTTTTTTTTTTTCTTTTTTTTGGCAACAAATGTTCTATCTGTGGAATCTCTGATGATTTCCTTTTTTCTCTTCCTTCTGAACTAGAACTTAATTTACTAAGGAAAGTCTCCAGTATGGTCAGGCCCAATGCTATCATATCCCTTCATAACAGAAGAGAAATTTGTCCCATCTAGGTGAGGGGTTACTGAAAGGCATCCCTTTCCCTGGGCTTATGCAGCCAGAACCAAAGCATAAGTCTTGGAAAGCAGAATAAAGGCTGATTTCAGGCCCCACATGCCCCCAGCCTCCTTCTTGGCCCTGTGCCCTTGTTTAGGGGACAAGCTGTACAGCCGTGACCTACAGCTCTGGTGCAGACTCAGCAATGTTGTATCTTATATGGTTCCATGACTTCCCCAGCCAAGCATAACATTTGCCTAATTATCCCTGACAGCCAGCCTGCTGCTAGGTAACAATGCCTCTTAAACTACCTCGCTTATAGGAACCTTCTGATACACTGAGATGAGCCAATCAGTCAACACAGATGGGAATTTTCATAGGCCTGTGATGGATTTCAATTAAACTGTGGTTTGTACCTAAAGCTTCAGTGTCCTACTTCATATAAAGTACAGTTTCATTGTAAAAGAGTAAGTCTAGCCTAAGCCAATGAGGTAGCCCTAAGTACATGGACCTAAGGCATGAACATACTGATATGAATGAAAAAGACAGTTACATATAAAATAAGTGAGTCAAAACATCCAGTGAAGTTAGGAAATACTTAAGTAAATAGAAGAGACTAAATGGTATTTATTCACTCAATCAACAAATTCTTATTGAGCCCCTACTATATGACAAGTATTACTCTAGATCCTGGGAAAACAGAAATTAACCAAATAAGTGACACTCATGTAATTTACAGTCAAATCGGAGGAGAAAGAGTAAACAAATCTCTACTGGTATTTGTCAGGTAGTGATAAGTGCTGTGGAGGAAAATGAAGCTGGGTGAGGGGACTAGGGGTGAAGAGTGGTCAATTTGCTGTTGATACAGGGTGGTCAGAGGAGAGCTCACCAAGAAGGAACATTTGTCAGACAGAAGAACAAAGTTCGCGAGCTGGAAAGGTGTGACCGTGTGCACCTGTGACCATTTTATTCAGTGTTTGCCTTTTCAAAATCATTTTTAAAAAGCAATTTTTTTAACATCTTTATTGGAGTATAATTGCTTTACAACGGTGTGTTAGTTGCTGCTATATAACAAAGTGAATCAGCTATACATATACATATATCCCCATATCCCCTCCCTCTTGTGTCTCTCTCCCACCCTCCCTATCCCACACCTCTAGGTGGTCACAAAGCACTGAGCTGATCTCCCTGTGCTATGCGGCTGCTTCCCACTAGCTATCTATTTTACATTTGGTAGTTTATATATGTCCATGCCACTCTCTCAGTTCATCCCAGCTTACCCTTCCCCCTCCCCACATCCTCAAGTCCATTCTCTACGTCTGTGTCTTTATTCCTATCCTGCCCCTAGGTTCTTCAGAACCTTTTTTTTTTTTTTTAGATTCCATGTATATGTGTTAGCATATGGTATTTGTTTTTCTCTTTCTAACTTACTTCACTCTGTATGACAGACTCTAGGTCCATCCACCTCACTACAAATAACTCAGTTTTGTTTCTTTTTATGGCTGAGTAATAGTCCATTGTGTATATGTGCTACATCTTCTTTATCCATTCATCTGTCGAGGGACACTTAGGTTGCTTCCGTGTCCTGGCTATTGTAAATAGAGCTGCAATGAATATTGTGGTACATGACTCTTTTTGAATTATGGTTTTCTCAGGGTATATGCCCAGTAGTGGGATTGTTGTGTCATATAATAGTTCTATTTTTAGTTTTTTAAGGAACCTCCATACTGTTCTCCATAGTGGCTATACCAATTTACATTCCCACCAGCAGTGCAAGAGGGTTCCCTTTTCTCCACACCCCCTCCAGCATTTACTGTTTGTAGATTTTTTGATGATGGCCATTCTGACACGTGTGAGGTGATACCTCATTGTAGTTTTGATTTGCATTTCTCTAATGATTAGTGATGTTGAGCATCCTTTCATGTGATTGTTGGCAATCTGTATATCTTCTTTGGAGAAATGTCTGTTTAGGTCTTCTGCCCATTTTTGGATTGGGTTGTTTGTTTTTTTGATATTGAGCTGCATGAGCTGCTTGTTTAGTTTGGAGATTAATCCTTTGTCAGTTGCTCCATTTGCAAATATTTTCTCTCATTCTGAGGGTTGTCTTTTCGTCTTGTTTATGGTTTCCATTGCTGTGCAAAAGCTTTTAAGTTTCATTTGGTCCCATTTGTTTATTTTTGTTTTTATTTCCATTTCTCTAGGAGGTGGGTCAAAAAGGATCTTGCTGTGACTTATGTCATAGAGTGTTCTGCCTATGTTTTCCTCTAAGAGTTTTATAATGTCTGGCCTTACATTTAGGTCTTTAATCCATTTTGAGTTTATTTTTGTGTATGGTGTTAGGGAGTGTTCTAATTTCATTCTTTTACATGTAGCTGTCCAGTTTTCCCAGCACCACTTATTGAAGAGGCTGTCTTTTCTCCATTGTATATTCTTGACTCCTTTATCAAAGATAAGGTAACCATATGTGTGTGGGTTTACCTCTGGGCTTTCTATCCTGTTCCATTGATCTATATTCTGACCAATACCATACTGTCTTGATTACTGTAGCTTTGTAGTATAGTCTGAAGTCAGGGAGCCTGATTCCTCCATCTCCGTTTTTCTCTCTCAAGATTGCTTTGGCTATAAAAAGCAATTTTTTTTTTTTTAAGAATTTTCTTTTTTTTAAATTTATTTATTTATGGCTGTGTTGGGTCTTCATTTCTGCGCGAGGGCTTTCTCTAGTTGTGGCAAGCAGGGGCCTCCCTTCATCACGGTGCGCTGGCCTCTCACTGTCGCAGCCTCTCTTGTTGTGGAGCACAGGCTCCAGACGCACAGGCTCAGTAGTTGTGGCTCACAGGCCCAGTTGCTCCACGGCATGTGGGATCTTCCCAGACCAGGGCTCGAACCTGTGTCCCCTGCATTGGCAGGCAGATTCTCAACCACTGCACCACCAGGGAAGCCCAAAAGCAATTTTTATATTAAAACATTAATGCTTTGCATTCCATGTGTGTCACCAATGTTTTTCCCCCACTCTGTCAATGTATTTTACTCTTGTGATTATTTTTGCACCAGTGGAATTTTTTTTATTGAATATGTTGATTTATAATGTTGTGTTAATTTCTGCTGTACAGCAATGTGATTCCATTATACATATACATACATTCTTTTTTTATATTCTTGTCCATTATGGTTTATCGCAGCATATTGAATATAGTTCCCTGTGCTATTTATACTGTAGGACCTTGTTTTTTATCCATCCTATATATAATAGTTTGCATCTGCTAACACCAAACTCCAATCCATCCCTTCCCCAACCCCCACCTTGGCAACCACAAGTCTGTTCTCTATGTCTGTGAGTCTGTTTCTGTTTCATAGATAGGTTCATTTGTGTCATATTTTAGATTCCACATATAAGTGATATCATATGGTATTTGTCTTTCTCTTTCTGACTTACTTCACTTAATATGATAATCTCTAATTGCATCCATGTTGCTGCAAATGGCATTATTTCATTCTTTTTTATGGCTGAGTAATATTCCATTGTGTGTGTGTGTGTGTGTGTGTGTGTGTGTGTGTGTGTGTGTGTATACCACATCTTCTTTATCCATTCATCTATCAATGGACATCTAGGTTGTTTCCATGTCTTGGTCATTGTGAATAGTGCTGCTATGAACATAGGGTGCACCAGTAGAATTTTGATCAGAATTGCATTCAAACTCATTAATTTGGGTAGAATAGACATATTTTCAGCCTTCAGTCTTCCCAGTGAGTGAAACTGGTAGTCCAGTCCTGAAAGCCCCACAAATTTTTATTAAGATTATTCTTCAGTATTTTAAAAAATATTTTTGCTGTTATTATGAACTTTAGGAATATTTCAGTACATTATATTTTCTACCTATTAGTTCTGGTTATAAGAGAAAACTATTCATTTTCAAATATATGTATTTTGTATTTGACCATTTTATCAAGCTCTCTTATTCTAATAGTTTTGAGCTTCCTTCTACAATTTTTAAAATTTTTTATTTTCTTTATTGAAGTATAGTTGATTTACAATGTTGTGTTAGTGTACAGCAAATTGATTCAGGTGTACAGCAAATTGATTCAGTTATATATATATTCTTTTTCAGATTCTTTTCCCTTATAGGTTATTATAAAATATTGAGTATAGTTCCTTGTGCTATACAGTAGGTCCTTTCCTTCTACAATTTTTAAACAATTATTTGATGTAGGTATAAGAGCTCTGTTTCTTCTCATCATTAACATTTCATGTCTTACTCCATTCTCTAAAATTTCCAGAACAATGTTAAAGAAAAAAAAATAATAACAGCATACCCATTTTTCTTATTCCTGACCTTAATGACACACACCTTCTAGTATTTTACCATTACTTATGATGCTGGCACTTAGTCTAAGAGAGGGATTCTTTATTACATTAAGCAGATATCCCTTTGGTTGTAGATGAAAACAATTTTATTTGGATTGAATATTGGATTGTATCAAATTCTTTCTGGCATCTCCTGAAGAAATCATATGGTGTCGCCTTCAATGACTGATACAATGCATTAAATTAACATAGGCTCCACCAAAAATATTTCCCCGAGAACACTTTTTCCTCAGGCTGGTCCATCAAAAAAAATTGAGGGGGGGAGGAAATTGTCATCTGGTCAAATAGCTTGGGGAAATGCTGCCTCACATATTCACTTCTTAGAGATATATTAGCTCTTATCATATGAAGATGCTGAGAAGTCCAGCAGTCAAGAAATTCAGTTAAAAAAATATAGACACCATAATGCTATATGGTGAGTAATTGTGTATTTGAAGGTTGCTAAGAGAGTAGATCCTAAAAGTTCTTATCACAAAAAAACCCACATGTTTTTTGTATCTATATGAGATGATGGATATTAACTGAACTTATTGTGGCAATTGTGTCAAAATGTATGTAAGTCAAATCATTACGCTGAACGTCTTAAACATATACAGTGCTGTATGTCAGTTATATTTCAGTTAACTTTGTTAAACCCACCATTCCCAAACATTACCTGTTCCTCTTTCCCTTGTATAATACTGTTTAGTATCCCACTGATTTAGGGTTCAACCTAACACACTTGAGAAATGTCATATTAACAGCTTTATTTATATTAAATTATCCTTGCCCTCCTGGAATAGAACCTGTTTGGCCATAGAGTATGGCTATTTAATTTAGTGCTATGGTCAGTTGGTTGGGTTTTAATTGAAGATTTTTGAGTCTGTAATTATAAATGGGATTGTACTCTCATTTTTCGTCCCTACCCCCTTTTGGCTGTTTCTTGGGTTTCAGTATCAGTGCGATGCCAGATTGGTTATATGAACTGGGAAATGTTCCATATTTTAGGGGACTCTGGAACAATTTATGCAGCATAGGAATTATCATAAGATTTTTTTAACATCTTTATTACAGTATAATTGCTTTACAATGGTGTGTCAGTTTCTGCTTTATAACAAAGTGAATCAGTTATAACAAAGTGAATCATACCTATACATATGTCCCCATATCTCTTCCCTCTTGCATCTCCCTCCCTCCCACCCTCCCTATCCCATCCCTCTAGGTGGTCACAAAGCACTGAGCTGATCTCCCTGTGCTATGAGGCTGCTTCCCACTAGCTATCTATTTTACGTTTGGTAGTGTATATATGTCCATGCCACTCTCTCACTTTGTCCCAGCTTACCCTTCCCCCTCCCTGTACCCTCAAGTCCATTCTCTAGTAGGTCTGCAACTTTATTCCCGTCTTGCCCCTAGGTTCTTCTGGCCATTTTCTTTCTTTTTTCTTTTTTTTTTAGATTCCATATATATGTGTTAGCATACGGTATTTGTTTTTCTCTTTCTGACTTACTTCACTCTGTATGGCAGTCTCTAGGTCCATCCACCTCACTACAAATAACTCAGTTTCGTTCCTTTTTATGGCTGAGTAATATTCCATTGTATATATGTGGCATATCTTCTTTATTCATTCATCTGTCGATGCACACTTAGGTTGCTTCCATGTCCTGGCTATTGTAAATAGAGCTGCAATGAACATTTTGGTACCTGACTCTTTTTGAATTATGGTTTTCTCAGGGTGTATGCCCAGTAGTGGGATTGCTGGGTCATATGGTAGTTCTATTTTTAGTTTTTTAAGGAACCTCCATACTGTTCTCCATAGTGGCTGTATTAATTTACATTCCCACCAACAGTGCAAGAGGGTTCCCTTTTCTCCACACCCTCTCCAGCATTTATTGTTTGTAGACTTTTTGATGATGGCCATTCTGACCAGTGTGAGATGATATCTCATTGTAATTTTGATTTGCATTTCTTTAATGATTAATGATGTTGAGCATTCTTTCATGTGTTTGTTGGCAATCTGTATATCTTCTTTGGAGAAATGTCTATTTAGGTCTTCTGCCCATTTTTGGATTGGGTTGTTTGCTTTTTTGATATTGAGCTGCATGAGTTGCTTGTATGTTTTGGAGATTAATCCTTTGTCAGTTGCTTCATTTGCAAATATTTTCTCCCATTCTGAGGGTTGTCTTTTCGTCTTGTTTATGGTTTCCTTTGCTGTGCAAAAGCTTTTAAATTTCATTAGGTCCCATTTGTTTATCATAGGATTTTATTTTCTTAATTTGAAATATTTTCTATAAAATAGCCAAAAGAGAGATGAACCCAAACACAGCACCAACTGGTTGTCAGTGAGCTTGTAGAATCCCCCGTTAGCTCTGTTTTCTTTACTGATGAGGCTCCAAGTGTCTTCATGTTTCTCACTGTGAGTAAACATGATTGCTCTTTGCTCTGGGGGGTTAACGGTTCAGATAGCGTCCTCTGCTTAGAAGCAATAACTCCTTGTCTTGTCACTCCAGTTCACCACAGAACAGGAGGGCTTCAAAGGTAGGTCAGGGAAGCAGGAACTGATAGAATCCCGGACAAGGGAGTCAAACTTCTCCATGAGCACGTTGTCCCTGATGCTGGGAACAAAGTGAGAAGACAAGGACAAAGGCCTGGAGGGAGAGAGGAAACAGAGCAGGGTGAACTGTGAGGGTCTAGGATCCCAAGAAGAGGGTCGAAAATTATCGATCTGATTTTTAAAAATACTTTCTTTGAAGCACTGTTGGGACAATGTCCCTTTCCAGGTTTATATATATATATATATATATATATATATATATATATATATATATATGTATTAAATAACTCCTTAGGTGCTAAATATATATTGCTTTTTAATGCTTCATTAGTTGGTGTATTTCTTAACACTGAATCTTTAAATTTCAGTTTTCTTTCCCTCAGTACTTTCAAGGTACAATAATCATTTCAGATATTTCAGCATATTCAAGAGAACTTAATATTCAAAATGATTCTTTCTAAATAAGCTAGTAAGTTACCAATTTTTTCTCCTTCTATTTTCACATGCCGGGTAGCCTAAAAATAAAAATAACGTACCTTTGTCTAAAACACAAATTGCACGAGATGTAACTCTTGAACCAAATCCTGGATGTATTTCTTTTAAGACAAAAAGAAACTGCTAGGATCACGTATCCCTGAGTTATCCTCTGTAATGTCAAGAAAGGAAATATGTGTGTTAGGGGAAAATAATGGTTATCAATAGAAAAGTGGTTCCTTCCCCTCCGTGCTCCATCCCGCTCTTCATAGAAGCACATTTGTCTAGGTGACTTGTTGGGAGAAACTAATTCATCCATTCATTCACTCAAAGATCCTCCCACTTAATAGTGCTAGGCCTATGTTGAACATGCTTATTAAATACTGTTACTTTTGTATTGGTGTACAAAGGAAAAACTGATAATAATCGAAAGAAGTTTTGGGTGGTATGTGGCAATATGAAATCAGGACTTGAATGGCTATAATATTTTAACCAACACTGAGTTCTTTGAAACTCCTTGATTATCACAAAGCTAGAAATCATTCCTTACCCTTGATTAGAGAAAAATCTGATTTTCCTTTCCACTGCCTTCTTGAAAGAGATGATGGGGGACAGTGCCACAGTGAAGATCGGAAACTGAATCAAAGAATATTGATTCTGTGTCTTGCCCAGCTTGTGCTTTTTCAGTTTCAACACCTCACCAGGAAATACAGAGAGGCTGTTTCCACAATAAAGTCACCTGTGACTAGAAAATTATTGGGTAGGGAGATCGGAAAACATATCTTTCTTCATAGCAATGCTTAAGTGTTTCCCTTTTTAAAAACTTTACCACCATCCCCGCTTCCTATTTTTTTTGTGATTTTAAGGAAAATGCCAAGATTGTGAAGGGACGTCTTGGGTGTTGGTGGTGGCTCCCTGAGACTGGACTCACATCCACTGTTGCCGCCAGCCCAGCCACCACGTCACTCCCTTCTGTTAAATGTGTACACAGATGTCATAGATGTGCCACCATGGGTGACTGTACCAATCTGAAGCCTACCCCCAAGCCACCTTGTCACCCAGGGTTTTAAAGTAGTAGAGGGATACAAAGAAACCGATGTGAGAGCTAACGTGAAGAGTTAACACAACCCAGTAACTAATGGGACATGAAAGATGAGGAAGAGGGCAGAGGCGAGGGTGATGTATATATCCTGGAGAATCATGGAGCCATCATCCAAACAAATAAATTAAACAAGGTAATTCAGGAGCTGGAGCCATCTACTATCTGACATCTTTCTTGGCTGCGTTAATATCACCATTAATTCTCGAACTATGAATGGAAGGAAACAGTACTCACAGCACCACAGTTGCAAGCATTTAGGTTTTCTTCTCTTGGCAATGTGCAAATCAGCAGCTGCAAGCTTGTTTTAGAAAGGCTTCTCAATAAGGCTGGGCACTGTCTCTCATGCATCAATCCTGTTAGCAGCACACTAGTTCTGGATGATTGCTAGCTACAAGCGCAGCCCGAGGTGAATGGCAAATGCTCTTACAGTCAGGATTGCTCGAAGAAGTGGCAGGTCCAGAGCCATTGAAAAACTGGAAAGTGGCCTTCTGATAAATAAAACGGCACTTCTGAGGCCGAACATAATTGAATGAGCTTTGTGCTGACGGGAAGACTGAGGAAGCTTTCCTACGGGACCGGTATGCAAATGTCACTTTCTGGACTTTGTTGATTGCAAAACTGGAGGCAACAGTGGCAAGAGGGGTGCATGATGGCAGCCAAAAGCAGGGAGGAAAGAGTCTTCCATGTGCCTGTAGGATGACCTAAGACATTCACGAGATTCCATTAAGCATGTGCTTTATAACTTCAGGAAGGTACAAATGACACTTAATTTTCTGAGAGTTTGCTTTGCAGTGAAAAATTCAAAAGACTGAAATTAACTTAGGTAAATTGATATTTTACCTCATGATTTCAGGAATTTAACAGCGAATACACCTCTTGATGCTGATATATCTACTGTGGGTCCAATAAATTACAAAAACACATCTTCCCACCTTTTGGAGCCCCATCTTTGTTTATTCTCTTTTCTTTGGCATGCCATATATGGCCACCGCTGTGCTATGATTTGTTATTTATAAAAAATACAGAGCACATTTCAATCCTGATAGATGAAATTGGAATTTTGGCTGAGCTATGGGTCAACTGACTAAAAAAAGGATTTTAAAATTTGATTC